>NC_031777.1:26550007-26568504 GCF_001522545.3 Parus major | reverse complement strand
ATTCCCGGCCCTGCCCGGGGGTCTGACCCTGTCCCGGTCCCCATTCCCAGCCCTGCCCGAGGGTCTGACCCTGTCCAGTCCCCATTCCCGGCCCTGCCCGGGGGTCTGACCCTGTNATTCCCGGCCCTGCCCGGGGGTCTGACCCTGTCCCGGTCCCTATTCCCGGCCCTGCCCGGGGGTCTGACACTGTCCCGGTCCCCATTCCCGGCCCTGCCCGGGGGTCTGAGCCGAGTCCCCCCTGTCCCCAGGCGGGGGGACACCCCCGCCCCGGGGGGGGGGCCCGGTGGCCGCGGCGATGAGGGGGAGCGCGGGGCCGGCCGCGCGCAGCCAATCGGCGCCCTCAGCGCCTGGTCCGATCTCCGCGGAGCTCTCCGATTGGCCGTCGCTCTCCCCTCGCCTCACGCCTCGGCCAATGGGGGCGGAGGGGCGTGGCCCGGGCGGCGAGCGCGCGAGCGGCGGGCGCGGCATGGCGGGGTCCCATAAGGGAGCGCGGCCGTGATGGAGCGCGAGCGGGCAGTGGGTGTCATGTCGGCGTTGTGGTCGGTGGGCGCGGGGCTGCTGCTCCTGCTGCTCTGGGTGCGGCACCGCGGGCTGGAGGCCGTGCTGGTGCACCACCGCTGGGTCTTCGTCTGCTTCTTCCTCATGCCGCTCTCCATCCTCTTCGACATCTACTACCAGCTGCGCGCATGGGCCGTGTGGCGCCTCCACAGCGCCCCGCGGCAGCACAACCAGCGCGTCCGGCACATCCAGGAGCAGGTGAGGCTTGACCGGACCGCGGGACCCCCCGGGATCCCGCGGCTTTGCGAGGGGACAGCGTGTCCTTGTCCCCCTCTCTGTCATCCCGTCCTCCCCCGCCGTCATTCCGCACCCGGGGCAAAGTCCGGCCGGAGCGGGGAAAAGCAAAGGAATAAACGCCAGCGGGGCTTTCAGCCCCCTGCAGGGTTCTTGTCCCGCTGAAACTCCTGCGGAGCTCCCTCCCTGCGGCTGTGCTGGCGCTGCGGGCTCCTCAGGGATGCGCTGTGAGGGACACACGTGTGTGCAGCATGGAAACATCAGTCTCTGATCGGCCCCAGCGTGTTCCCGTCCCACTCGCATCCCGCTGCTCGGCACCGCCGGCTCCGGGAGATGCTTCATGGGGAGATTAAACTTTTCCTCCACCCAGAAATGCAGATGTCTGTAGTGATTCTGTGCTCTCTGGTGTTTGTGGTAATTCTGTCACGTCCGCTGCTGTTTCCTGCCTTGTCTCTCACATCACAGATACAGCTGGATATTAATGTGCATGGCGTTATTCTCAGAGGGGTTGGGTTTGTTGATTGGGGGTTTTTTACCAGCTGTAGTAGTAGCTCAGCTTTGAAGAAAACGCAATTGTTGGTTCTCTGGTGGTGTTAACCACTGTGGCTTTGCAGAATTTGTGGCTCATATGTATGGCTCACACGTTTTCCTTCTCAACTTTTTGTAGAATCCTAGGAGGCTTTGGGTTGGAAGGGACCTTAAAAATCATCTCATTCCAATCCCACCCTGCCATGGGCAAGGACATCTTCCACTAGACCAGGTTTTTCTCTCTTTGCCTGGTCATTTGCAGCTTCAGGCCACTTTTTGTGTGTTTTGGATTAGAACTAAAATTATAAGAGTGATAACACCTTCTTTAGAGGAGGGAATTTTTAACTCTCTGTTAGTGTCTTGTTAGCTTTCCAAATCCTTCCCCCAAAGGAAGCTACAGGACAGTAGAAATGTGTCCTCTACATAACCAAACCACTCTGGTTGTACCTTATTTAGAAGTTCAGAGGTCTGCAAAGAGACTTCCAAATCATCTCTGCTCTGACAGCTGTTGGCTCTTGCAGGTCCGGGAATGGAAGAAGGAAGGCAGCAAGAGATACATGTGCACGGGCCGGCCCGGCTGGCTGACCGTGTCCCTCCGCGTTGGCAAGTACAAGAAGATTCACAAGAACATCATGATCAATTTAATGGATGTTCTGGAAGTAGACAGTGAAAGACAGGTAACAAATTCCACCACAAAGCATTCACTATAGTGGATTTTACAGTTTTCTTTACAATGCTCAGAGCTGAAGGGCTTAGATTCCACAAAGAACAAAATTTTGTAGCAGACCTATCAAATTTCAAGGGTTTGCAATGTGTGCTTGGATCGTTCTATCTGAAAAACCCAGCATATGGAATTGCTTGGCTTTTATGTGCTGAAGTCTAAAAGACCAGATTGATTTATGGGTTTGGGCACTGAGCAACAAGATGTTGAGGCAGAGGAGGAATCACTAAACAGTTCCCACTATTTTTAGTAGCTCTCTTAGGAAAGTGAGTCTCTGAGTTCTGATAACAGATGGAAGTGTATCCGGTTAGCCATATTTTGTCATCATTAATGCTGAACTCTTAATTTATGTTTGTTGAGAACTTGGGGGTGGGTTTCTTTTTGTTTTTTTGCTTTTTAGGTTGTTCGTGTGGAGCCTTTGGTGTCCATGGGCCAGCTGACTGCACACCTGAATCCCATGGGCTGGACTATTCCTGTGGTGCCAGAGCTTGATGATCTCACAGTAGGTAAGGGTCACTGATGGCAAGAGATGCACTGATTTTGCTGCCATTTCATTAGGTTTTTTTATGCAGTAAAACATTGCATTGTTTTAAAGGTTCTAGAAATACTCTGTTGAGCCTTATGTTCTTTGTGGCGTTTATGTTACAAGTATTTTTTGGTGTTTTTTTTTAAATAGTCTTAAAAGAGCTTACAAGGTGGGGGTTTGCTCTCATAAATCTCCCACAGTTTGGAGTGTGTTTCATTTGATTTGTTGTGTGCTCTCTTGATAAGGTGGCCTGATCATGGGAACTGGCATTGAGTCTTCATCCCATATCTATGGACTTTTTCAGCACACCTGTGTGGCCTATGAACTTGTTCTTGCTGATGGAAGCCTTGTGAGATGTTCACCAGTAAGACAAAATGTTACTTTGCTATCATTTACAATGTCATTGACAGTTATTGGTGTGGATATATGATTTAGTATGACATACTTTTTGCAGACTGAAAACTCAGACCTATTTTATGCAGTGCCTTGGTCTTGTGGTACTCTGGGTTTCCTGGTTGCAGCAGAAATAAAAATGATTCCTGCCAAGAAATATGTCAAAATACATTATGAGCCAGTAAGAGGACTGCAGAAGATTTGTGAGAAGTTCACTGAAGAGTCTAAGAAAAAGGAGAATAGTTTTGTGGAAGGACTTATGTATTCCTTGGATGAAGCAGTCATCATGACAGGAGTCTTGACTGATGAACCTGAGCAAAGCAAGGTAACTAAAGGAAAGTTATTTACAATTAAAAAAATACTCCCAGAGTCTAACTGAAGCGGTACTAGGATAAAACCATTATAAAATTGGAACAATCTCTTAACATAGGATTAAAATTTGGATCAGTCCATCAGAACATTTTAAAAGTATAGCCCTTTCCTACTATAACAGAGTCTGTTCTCTAAATCTCTTTCATTGAAATGACCCATTGATTTCATTGTTCTAGCAAATAATTCAGTCTACAGCCTCTTCACTGCAGTACCTGAGGAGGAAGAGAAGGATCTTTTCTCATAGACTGAACCATGCTGCTTTGAACTGCAGCTATTCAGAGTAACTCTCTTCCCAGCAAGCTTTTAATTCTGTTAATATTAATAAAAACACATCAGGGACATGCACAGGAGGGTCATGCAAAGTGTTCATGCAACCCTCCACCTGGATGTTTCCTCTCTGCCACATGAGATTTCAGATTAATGGTGGGTTTAGAGATTGGCATTTTAGGAATTTAGTTCTGTCACATTTGTGGGCTCTTAAATAGCTTATCAGTGGCAAGCCTTACTTAAACCTTACTGGCAAGAAAGGCAAGAAGGAACCTTGCAGGTGGTGGTGTGAAGGCTTCCTAGATGTCTTGTGACTGTCTTTTCCAGAGGGTAGAACACAGATTCCTCTCAGGAAAGGAATTTGGGGATATACTCTGTTGTCTAGCAAGGTGTAACTGTTTTCTAATGAATGCATGTTTTCTTGTAGATAAACAGAATTGGCAACTACTACAAGCCGTGGTTCTTTAAGCATGTGGAGAAGTATTTGAAAGCTGACAGGACTGGAGTAGAATACATTCCTTCCAGACATTATTACCACAGACATACTCGCAGTATCTTCTGGGAGCTCCAAGTAAGACCAGTTCCAAAATTCAGATATATCTGCAGGAAGGTACTCTGCCCTTTCACAGTGTAGGTACAATGTACCTTCTTCCCCTTGGCAGCAACTTCTGTCTTTCATGGCAGAAAAAAAAAACAGCAAAGTTTATGGCAAATTCACAAGTCCTGCACTTGGGTACAGCAAATCCAAAGACAGTTCTTCACATATAAGGTGTTGTATCAGAAATTCCTAATTTTTGGTTTAGTGCTTTTCTGAATTTAGACCTAAAGTGTGTATTTCAGCATTAAATTTTCATACCTACTGAGTGATTTTCAAATTCAGATGGTGGAAAAAACATGAATGTGAAATTCTGATTGAAAAACTGCCCCACCTAAAATAATTATGTAGTCAGGTCATTACTTAAAATTTCATAATTGTGTTAATTGTCGTGTGTATTTAAACAAAACTTTATTTGGCATTATAAAATATTCCTGTTACTACATTCTGAATCTCTGGAGTGAGGTACCAGATCCTTTCAGCTCCTGCAGAAGGTAAACAGGAGTTGGCTGTGCAGGCGGTAATTGAAATTTTACAGCTTTAAAATGCTACTGAGAAATTTGATTACTCGTGCAAAACTTGTGTAAGGTTACCTCCTTGTGCACTCCTCCCTTGGCTGTTGCAAGATAATAGCTTGTTGCTCTCTGAACTTTATGCTTTGAAATTATGAGTTTGTGTATGTTGTGATTCACACAAGTGAAAATCAGTGGTAACCAGAGGAGGCTTGGGGCAAGTGCAGTCCAGGCCCCATTAATTTGTATTTGAGTACTTCAGCAAAGTATCAGCAATTAAATTTATTGAAAATCTGCCTTAATATTACCCTGAGGACTCTGAAGTGTTCTTTTGGTCTGCTTACACATTCTTCAGTCAAACTCTTTTTGTTTCCTCTTTGAAGGATATCATTCCTTTTGGCAATAACCCCGTGTTCCGTTACCTGTTTGGCTGGATGGTCCCCCCAAAAATCTCCCTGTTAAAGCTGACCCAAGGAGAAGCCATTCGGAAGCTGTACGAGCAGCACCACGTTGTGCAGGACATGCTGGTGCCAATGAAGAGCCTTGAAAAATCAATCCAGACCTTCCACGTTGACCTTAATGTAAGAATTCTCCTTAGAACGCAGCAAATCTTGGGTTGTTTTTGATAAGAACTGTGATTTTTGATCTTCAGACGTAATTCCCTGCTTGTGCAAAAGGTCATTATTGTGTCCTAGAGAATGCTGTGCTTTGTGAGTCCATGATGCAAGGCTGCAGCAGAAATAAACACAGATTTCTGAAAAAAGAGATAAAAAAAATCTTGAATAAAAGATTCAAGCCTTGGTAGAAGCCAACACTTCTGAAAGATTTTATCACTTACTAAAATTTAAACTGATCTTTACCTGAATGATTGATGGTCTCTCTAAACACCAACTGTGGAGCTTCAATTCCCTTTCTTGCTTTTATTTCTGAATTTATTTTAGTTAGTGTAAAATTTCAATTTTGGACTGACCTGGAAAAGAAAATACTTCCTTCTCTTTTTGCTCAGAATGTTTATTCAGTTGTTGCTATGAGATTGGGAGTGGTTTGTTTGTGGGGCTTTGGTTTGATTTTTGTTTTCTTTTTTCCTTTTTAATTTCAAATATTTAAGGGCAGCAGATGTAATTCCAGGGGGACATTTTCAATCCATTTGTGTTATGGTCATTAGAAAATCCAGCTGAAAACACTACCAGCACAGTTGGGAAGGAAGAGCTGAAAGCAAGGGTTTCAGTCTGAGACTGGGAGGAAGTTCCTTTAACTCTTCATTTTGCTACATTTATTAAAGAGTTTAAAGGATGATTGTCTTAAAAAATAAGTGATAAAGTGTTTTCCTGCCCCTGCAGGTGTACCCTATTTGGTTATGTCCTTTCATATTGCCCAACAATCCTGGTATGGTCCATCCCAAAGGAAATGAAGCTGAACTCTACGTGGATATAGGAGCTTATGGAGAGCCCAAAAGCAAACAATTTGAAGCCAGGGCTTCAATGAGACAAATGGAAAAGTTTGTAAGAAGTGTGCATGGGTAAGGACCCCATCCTCAGAATACTGATAAAGTCATATAATTCACACCTGTGTGGTTTAATCACAGTTATTTATCCCACAGAACTTTAATATTTAATAGTGCATTAATATAACAAGCACAATAATTGAAAATAATTTAATTTTAATTTAGATTTCTAATTTTGGTGAGTTTTAAATATGATTTCACTTTATTATTTGATTGCAAAACCAGCCAAACAAAAGGACACACTGGCTGAAGTTCTTGTGGTGTACTGGGAGCTGGGTCAGATCACCTTTCAGCTCCAGGCTACTGCAGGAAGTAGAGTCTGCTGCTACAAAATACATCCTTGGAATACATCAAGGAATCCCAAAAGTTTGGACAGCTTCCCTGCCTGCCCTTGGGACTGCTGTCCTTGCAGCATCATGGAGCATCTCTGCCCTGTCCTTGCACCAGGATGTCCTTGCCCAGGGGGCCAGCCTTGGCTGTCCCTGCACTCAGTCCCTGTGTGCTGCTGGCATTCTTTCCTCCCTCAAAACTTGTGCTCCAGAGCTTCCTTTTCCCTGCCTGGGTTCTCATTACACAGGACCACAGTGGGCGTGAGGCATGTGCCCACCATCTGTCACGGACTCGAGCCAGCCTAATTTGCTGGAGCGGTGTCAGTGGAGAAGCAGCCACAGGCTGGTTTCTCAGGAACAAAAAGCAACTCCACAGTATTTTTACACCATCAGTATAATTTATCCCCGTTTCTATTTTGACCTACTTCTCAGGCTAACAGTGATCATGTCCCATGTGGCTGAGCAATAATGGCAAGGCTGCTTCGAGATGATTTGGGGACTGGAAATGACTTTGAGCTGCAAGAAGTGATTTGCCAGAGAACAAAGCAACCCAAAGTTAATTTTAAGCTTTTTTTTTTTTCATTAACTTGAAATTAAGCTTTTAATTTAAAGCTCTTTACTGACGAAGTTTGGTCTGTTTTCTACCTGTCACTGGGAAATGAACAGTGGATAAATGCTTAATCTTCCAGTTTCATAATCACACAAAACAATGGAGCTTCTGTGTTAGGTTGTGTTTTGCTGCTGTAGTCTGAGGGTAGCTGCAGCTTAGAGAGCACAGTATGGAAGTGAGGAAGAGTCCACAGCTGAATGTGGACATACATTTACAATAATTTGTAAATGGGCCTTTGTTACACCATGCTTTGTTCACACTATGAATTTATCTTCTTGGCCTGCTCTCATTTGGTGGTGTCTTGCCTTCCTAGTTCTATTCTCAATGTCCAGAGAAATGAAAAAAGTCAAAGGATGTATTGTTACATCTGTCTTGAGTGGGTATTGTAATGCAGGCAAATATGAGATTCTGTGACTGTGCCTACATGGATCCTAAGAAAATAGGCAGAAAAAAAAATTAAATCCATAAAACATAATTGTCTGAGTGTCCCAGCATAATCCATGTGAGCTATTGTATTTGCTTGTTTTTAAAAAGCATTGTTGATGTTTTTGTTTTAAGTATTTGCTGTTCATAGCTTGCACTGAATTTTCTTTAATTATTCTATATCAAAACTTGTGGCTCAATTAATACTGAATCTCTGTCTCTTCTTTTTCCCTTCTCTCCAGTTTCCAGATGCTGTATGCAGATTGTTACATGACCCGTGAGGAGTTCTGGGATATGTTTGATGGCTCATTGTACCACAAGCTGAGGGAGGAGATGAATTGCAAGGATGCCTTTCCAGAAGTGTATGACAAAATCTGCAAAGCTGCAAGGCACTGAGCCTGGCTGAGCTCACCAAGCAATCAGGGAAAGAGGAATTTACCTATAGCTAGTCAGTATATCCTTTGAAAAAAAAAAAAAAGCTTTATTGCTCTCCAAATAAGCTCAATCTTATTGATGTTTAAAGGTATGAATTCCTGCTTTACACATTTATGTTTAGTATTTCTTTGTATGTTTTAAAACCGGTTTTCCAGACTCAGAGTGATTGTTTTTAAGAAATCTGAAGTGCTAGCCTTTGTATCTAATGTAGTGACATAGGTGAGTTCACCTATTTCCAAGCAGAAGAAAAATAATGGGAATGGATGAAGACACTGGAGTTACACCAGCTGTGTAGCACAGCTATATTTAACATGAAAACAGGAGGGAGGGCTCAGAAATAGGTGCCAAAGCTGAACACATTGTCTAATTAATCATGTTGTTAAAAACATTTGCCTCCAGTCAGTATCCTGTAGAGCAGCTCTGCAGTGGCTCATCCACACTCCATCATCCTCCAGCTGTGTGATGGTGGTGCTGGGGCTGCTCACGTTGTCCTGCAGGGCAGCTGAGCTCCCCAGGAGTGGCTTCTGCTGGAAAACTGAGCATTGAGGTGTGAAGAAGATGCTTTTTACTTGTGCCTATCAGATTTGTACTGATTTTGATTATGAAGTGCGAATGGATGTAGGTTTTTAGGTGTTTTGTAGTTGGCCGACAGTGCATTGGTTTTTTTGCCCCAAAGTATCAATGTTCTGGCTTTGTAGACCACTGAAAGAAAAAAACAAACAAACAAACATTGCTGCTATTTTATATAGCCAAATTTTAATTTCTATGTGGGTCAGTTTATTTGAGTTTCTTTTGGGTTTGTGTTTTTTGGTTGTGGCTTAATTTTAGTGCCTTATAAGTACTCAGTTGGAGGAAGATATGGCTTATCTCAGAGTGTTCTGTCCTGGCCTGTAGGAGAAGGAAGCCAAGGCTGCCCTCATAGGAGGATTGTTAGAACAAGTGGCTGTGGATGAGAACTCTGGATGTGAACCTTGATACACACAGGCTTCGGTTCTGACTTGAGTGACATTTTTGCTTTTCATTTTAGCTGGTTTAGGTTGATAGGCTTTGTAAAAGGACTGTTTCAGTCACCTGGAGAGGAAATAACAGCAAGCACTGTTAGTTCCCTCTTCTGCTGCTCACAGGTGAAAATGGCACAGTCGTGGACTTGATACAGTTGGGTGTAGAAGTGTGGAAATGTTTTGGCCCTGTCACCAGTATCAGGGTTCCAAACCAAGCCTGTGTCTTGTCCAAGCAGTACTGAAAATTGTTACTTGAAACCTTGCTGAGCCTGAGGGAAAAGAAAGTAATTCCCTTGAGGCTTGTGTAGGGGGTAACAGGGAGAACTTCTCAAACGGTTACCAGTGGGAGGTGTAATTTTATTACGTGTGCTAAACCAATGATTTTATTTATTGATAGATGGATGTTTAAGGTCCAGATGAAACCAATGATAAAGCAGTAGCAGGAATAAGCTTGGGCTGTAACTCAGTGATGCACACTGTGTGCAAGTAAGGTACCCCCTCAAATCCTGCACAGGGGCAGCATTCCACGGGGAGACACAGCCAGTGCAGAGTGTCCTCAGTGCTGCCCGAGCCGTGGAGCTGTGTCAGTGATCCAGGAGTGGCTGCCACACCTCCTGGCTGCACCAGGGGTACACAGGAAGGCAAGTGTTGATTCTCAGGGTGTGACCTGCCTGCCTGCCCCTATTGGGAATTGTCCCTGGGGTGAAGCTACGATTTAGCCCAGTGCTTTTATGATAGTCTGCACAGAGCAAGAATGGTTTGGTTAGCTTTGAAAGGGCAATGTTAAAACAGCTAGAGGATATGCAAATACTTCTACTTAGGCTGTGTTTCACTTATGTACTGATGATCTTTAGGTATGCACTGTGTTTGTTTTTTCACTCCTTAATTTATTGGCAAACTTTGTATGCCGTGATTGGGTACTGCACTGTATCAGTCACACACATCATTGCTGTTGCTCTTGGTTTTTGGTTGTACGGGCTGTTGAAAATAAAGCTCTGGCCGGCGTACTGTTCCAAGGGGTGTCTTTTAATGAGTGATTGCTTGCTTTTCAAACAGCTGTTCATCATTTCTCTCTCATGCTTCTTGTGTCGTTCCACATGGCCAGCGATTATTGAGAGAAGTCCCAAGGCATTGTGAGGGAGGTGATGTTTGTAGGAATGTCTTTGAAGTCTGTGAGCCTTCACTTATCTTTCCCCCAAGACACACCTGCAATAAAAGAAACACCTCATGGCAGAGCCTTTAACCCTTCAGTGATGCCCCACTAGCTCCACACAGCTTCATGATGCCAACTGCCCTGATTTTTTACACACACACACTTCATTCTTTCCCTGTGACATTTTGTCCAAGGAGGACAAACCCCCATTTTGCATTTAGGTGCTAGCCATTGACAGTGGATAGTTACTTCATTCTTCTCATTTCATGCTAATAAATCTAATCCCTGCCTTGAATGAGCAGCCAAAAGGGAGAGTGAAGACTCGGTGCGCTCTTCAGCCTGAGGAGTTTCACACCCATCTCTTCTGTGTCCTTGATAAATACCTTCCTGGCAGCTCTGTAGGCTCAGAGGGAGGTGTTCCTGCCCCTCCCTGATCACAGCTGGTACACCTTCTCCCAGGCTCTACACTGCTCTTTTCCCAGGGAGAAATCCAGGCTGCCAAGTGCCTCAGCCCTGCTGAAGTGGCAGTTCAGGTTCCAAAGCCCTTCCTTGTTTTAATCTCACTCTGTGCTGGCCTTGGCTTAGGCTGCATTTCACAACCCTTCTTTGTTGCCCAGCAGCATTTCTGTACCCTCCCTCACCCACATCACTGCTCAGGCATTTCCCTTCAGAGACCTCCTCCAGAACAATAGCCAGGATTTCCTCAAATCGCTGCAGCTCTACCTGTGTTCCATTATCTTCCCCCCACCCCACCAAATGATAATTGCAGATTAATTAGCACATTTAATCAGCCACAACTAACATGTAATTACACCTAGATTTAATTATTCCTGTCTGATCTAAACACTTGCACAAGACCTGTCAAACTTAACTGTAGGTGTGCCAATGTGTTCCCAGTATATTTTTGTGGCCAGCTGCTGGCATTTCCTGCTCATCTTGACTTTCTCCATTGCCTCCAGGTTTTCTTTCCCTGCTCATCTTTGCTATGGTAGCACTTTTTCAGGCTCAGTTCTCTGTGGAGTTGTGGTGGATCTGGGGCTATTCAGGTGTGGTAACACCACCCATAAAAGGTATGTGCAACTCCTCTAAGTAGTAGCAGAGCTTGGAAGGATGTGTTTAACCCTGAGTGGGCTGTATGTGCTGTCACACCCTCCTTGGGAGGGTGTGCAGGATCTGCCATCCTCTTCTCATGAATGTAATTTCTCTAAAGTCCCAGCTGCAAATAGTTAATTACTGTTCAATTGCAGTGTCATTGCCCAACTCCTTTAAGTCTATGTGTTCAGCCAGGAAGAGAGGACAGGGAATCCTTTCTGTCATGCTTCCTGTGGGCCCTATCTATCCCAGAGAAGGTACAATTCCAGCAGTTTCTCTCTCTTCTCCTTTGCTCCTTGGCCTCCCTGGGTCCCATCAGCCACTGTCATGTGAATTGCAGGCTCCTGGCTGCTCCTGAGGTTCCCCCAGTTTGAGAAACCCCCTGAGGACCAGGCTGATTGTGCCAGCACCAGAGCCACTCACCTCAGCAAGTGATACAACAGTGGCACATCTTATCCATGTGAGCCCACCCTGCAGGGAAGGGAGGAGGACACAGCACCCACTGAGAGCCCAGCCAGTCTCCTCCAGGAGCAGCTCTGGCCACAGCAGGCTGTAAAGGGTTGATTATCCCTGCAGGCCTGAGCACACTCACCAGTCACCTCCTGCCAGCTGCAGGGAAGGGCAGCAGTGTCACAACCTTCCCACTCAAGTGTAATCTGAAAGTTCCCCACCAATTACGAAGATGTCTTGACCTCTTTCAAGCTGCCTGTTCCTCACTCAGCTGGATAAAGGAGAGAAGCCATGTGGATTCCTGCTGTTCATCCCTAGCCAAGGTGGACTATTTCAGACTAAAGCTTTCCCTGTCTGCTTTGAGCCCTTTAGGCTTTGTTCTGGTTCTCCGTGGGGAAGCTGCCAAGATGAATACAGCTCCAGGAATGGATACTGAGGGAAGGGCTCCTACCTGCACTGGCTCTGCAATGTGCTGCTGATGCTGCTAGAGGAAAAACTGCCTTTTAAGCAGCAGAGTATGACTTTTTGGAAGATACAAGGAGCTCCTGGCACCTAAAAGGGTTCAGACCCGGCTGCTCTCATCCATGAAGTGCATCCGCTTGCTTGCAGGTGAAACAGAGCAAAACTAATGGGAAGGGTTGTCCAAGCATCCCTTGAAAAGGGCAAAGGCCTGAGGATGAAGGCAGAGGTAATGTGGTCACTGCTGAGCTCCTGCCAGGCTCACCTGCCTGTGGGCAGTGTGTGCTTCATGCTGGGTGCTCAGCACATTCCAGCCAGGCTGTTCCCAGCTTGAGCTGCCTGTCCTGGACTGTCCTGTACAAAATGTCCCAATGTTTTGTCCTCCAATGTGTGAGGAGCTGCTTCCCAGCGGGCACAGGCAGTCTGGGAGGTGAGAAGAGCTACATGGGTAAGTCCAGCTCCCCCCACACATCCAGCTCTCACCTGGCTGCCCATGTCCCCAGGACTGCCTGCAGCCACATGCTGACAGCTCTGGTCCCCAGGGACTTTGGGGCTGGTGGCAGGCCTTGCCATGGCAACCATCACCGTGGCACCCAGCATCTCCATTCCCCAGGGAATGTCCCCTCCCCTGTGCAGGCAGGAAAACAGCAGGGTCCTGGCAGGGAAAAAACAAAGCATTGTCTGCTCAGGAGGAGCTGTCTAAAAGCACCCAAGGGTTACCCAAGAGGGAGCACCTGCACCTTGGGGAGCTGCCAGGCTGCAGGGGGTGTGCAGTAATTTTATATTCCCCAGCAGCTCCCCAAGGAGCAAATCAAAGGCAGGACCTTTGATGGAGTAACCATCACTCCACTGGGCATAAAAACATTGTCCAGCAATTACAGTAATATTACTGGAGGGGATCAAATCAGCGAGCCAAGGGTGTGAGCCAGCACTGTGGGGTCACAGACCCTACAAGCTGTAGGAGCACATCCAGGGGTGGATGGGATGTGCCAACCCCAAGCCCAAACTGCAGATCCTCTGCAGGACAGAGAGAGGTTTGACCACTGAATGACTTGGCCTCTCAGCTGCCCTGATCTCCCTAGCCCTGGGCTGGTGCTACCTGGGGATGCTGCTGGAAAGGGAGGAACCATTTTCCACCAGCCCAGTGGCTACTCTCACACTGACCCCTTGATCTCTCTGGTGCTGTGCCAGGGACTGATTCAAGACAGCTGCTATTGCCTGCTTGATCTTTCATTTATCTTCTCCCCATCCTCTGTGGTTTTTCTCCCGGAAATCCCTCAGGGCAAAGAGGGAGGCCCCAGACAGGAGCTGAGCCCCTCAGTCTCACCATGTGCAGGGCACGCATTTGGCCCTGCTGCCATAAATCAGCCCCAGCAAAGCAGTGGGGGAGCAGTTTGGTGAAAGGCTGCAGGGACAGCAGTACCTTTATTAGGTTCCCCCAGCACAGCTGGAAAAAATAAGGAGCCCAGACAGGCTTTCAGGCACATAACCCCTGAGCTGAGCCCCACATTCAGTCCTGTCTGCTGATTTAATAAGAGATCAGTTTCCCCACAGACCACATCTTCTGTGTAGCCTTAAACCCTCCTGGTTAAAACGCTGCCCCGGCGAATCAATCCAAGCTGGTTTTGTCCCTTTGATCAGCACAGCAGGTAATAAGTCACCAATGGAAATGTTTCATTTCTCTGGCTCCAACAATAGAAATGGAGACAACCCTCCCATCCTGAACTGTCTGGTGAAAAATCTCACAATTCCTGGGCAAGCAGGAGATGGATAAAGGCATTTCCAGTGTGGCTCTGGAGATCCCCAGGGATGCACAGCAGCAGCTGGGTGTCCAAGGTGTGAGCAAATTCCCTTCCCACAGGGATCCATCCTGATCCTCCAGCCTCTGAGACAGCCACAGCACCTCTCCCAAACAGCATTGGCAGTGCCTGTCTGTGGTGCCAAACACGTAGGGAGGAGTAATTGACTGAAAAAACCAGTGAAGGCTGGTCTGGGAGGGATGCTGCCACCTGCCAGCCAGGAAACCTGGGCCAGATCCCAGCTCTAGCACCGAGCTGCTGAGGGACTCCCACAGATCCCTCTGGGCACAAAGGATGTTGAGTCACCTCGCACAACTGGCTCAACTGTTTAATGACTTTAATGCTTCTAGATAACCTGGAGCATCAAAGATGTGCTCTTTCATTCCTTGTTTTTGCTCATTTCCAGCCTGCTGTTAAGGAGTGCACATGAGGACTTCATAGAAGAATTGTAAACATTTTTTCAAATCCCATTTTAAAAACAAGGATTCATTCTTATTTCCCTTTATTTAAACAGGATTATTTAACTCTTCATAGAAGTGCTGTCTCCTCCTCCAGCGCAGTACTTTACTACGTGCTCCAGAGATGAAAAACTCCCTCTGAGCTGAGGGAGGAGGCTGAAAAGTGCAGTGTGGAGGTTGTCACTGGGTGGAGGCAATGTCTGTCTGCTAGACTGGATTGGAGAAAGCTGGAATCAGCTAAGAGGGGCTTCTGATCTCTCAGCCCTCCTTCAGGCACCCTCCAAGTGGTTCTGCCCCTGAACACTTGGGACATGCTGCCCCAAGACTGAGCCTGGAAGGGGAAGCAGATACGCTCTTTGCTTTCAAAGACCCATTTTGTCCCGTCCTGGCTCTATTTACTGTTACATGAGGGTGGACATTGTGCAAGAACTGTTTGTGGTGGATGAAACTCCTGGGCCAAGCTGTGGAGTTTGACCTGGATGATGCCATTCCCAAGCTGCAGCTCCTCGGGGACAAACAGAAAACATTTGTCATCGAGTGTTTTGAGCAGGTCATTGACCTGGGCTCCACTGAGACCTTGTGGGGCCTCCTGCAGACGCCGCTTTGGGCAGGTGAGGATGAAGAAACACCAAGGCAGAGATGGAGCCGTGGATTAAGGAAAATAATTCCCAGTCAGCGCCTGTGGAGCTGGGAGCTGCCTGCCATAACCACGCTCTGGACATGACCCAGCTGTCCAAAGCCATGACCAGAGGGGAAGGATGGAGCTGGCAAAGGCGCTGTTTGAGGTGATGAAGGTCAGTTCTTCCAAGAGCAGGACGGACAAGTGCTCGCTGTCCCTCTGAGCCGGTGGGCCGGCAGCAACTTCCACAGTAGCAGGCTCTCCCAGCAACCAGGACCTCCTCAGTTTCCCAAGCGCTTGTTAATTAGGGAGGGACGCCCGAATCCCGGTGGTGCCTGCGGGAGCCCTGTCCCCGTCCTGGTGCCGCCCGCTGCGGCCGCTCCTCCCGGCCGGCAGGGGGCGCCCGCCGCGCCCGCCGGAACCATAGAGAGCGGCGCGCGCCGACCACGTGCGCGTGTGTCCGCCCACGTGACAGGGAGGGGCTCCTCCATTGGCCGCGCCGGCGGGGCCGGGCGCGCGCCCCCGCGAGTGTAAGTGCGCGTGAGTGCGCGCGAGTGTGCGCGTGCACGTGTGCCAGTGTGTGCACGTGTGTGCGCGTGAGCGCTCAGGTGTGTGTGTGCGCGTGTGCCCGTGTGTGCAGCTGTGCCCGTGTGTACAGGCGTGCCCGTGTGTACAGGCGTGCCCGTGTGTACAGGCGTGCCCGTGTGTACAGGTGTGCCCGTGCAGCGTTCACGTGTCCGTGCGGGGCTGTCTGTATATCCCGGAGAGTGTCCGTGTGTGTGCCCCAGGTGTGCGGGTACGTGTGAGCTCAGTGTGCACGTGTAGGTGTCAGGGTGGCACCGGCTCCGTGCCGTGCGGTCAGCGCTGACCCTGCTCTGTCCCGCTGTCCCTCCGCAGGGCCGTGTCCCGTGTCCCGTGTCCGTCCCCGCCATGGAGGCTTTGCTGAGGAGGTGCCGTCTCCCGGCGCTGGGCGCCCGGCAGCACGGGCTCAGGGCCCGGCACGGCGGCACCCCGGGCAGGGCCAGGCGCCTGCTGCTCTCGCAGCTCTTCCAGCCGCTGGCCCTGCCCGTGGGCGGCCAGGCAGGGCCCGAGGGCCGGCCCGGGGAGCCCACCTGCCGCAGCCAGCGGCTGATGCTGCAAGGGGGGCTCATCCATCCCAGCAGCCCCGGCTGCTACTGCTACCTGCCGCCCGCCGTCCGCGCCATGGAGAAGCTGATCAAGGTGATGGATGAGGAGATGCAAGCCGTGGGCGGGCAGAAGCTGAACCTGCCCAGCCTGTGCTCGGCGGAGCTGTGGCGCGCCAGCGGCCGCTGGGACCAGATGGGGCCGGAGCTCTTCCGGCTGGTGGATCGGCACAACCACGGCTACTGCCTGGGCCCCACGCACGAGGAGGTGGTGACGGCGCTGGTGGCCTCGCAGAGCGGCCTGTCCTACAGACAGCTCCCGCTGCTCCTCTACCAGGTGACCAGGAAGTTCCGGGACGAGCCCAAGCCCCGCTTCGGTTTGCTGCGCAGCCGGGAGTTCTACATGAAGGACATGTACTCGTTCGACGCCTCCGAGGAGGCGGCTCGGCGCACCTACGAGCGGGTGTGTGACGCCTACTGCAGCCTCTTCACCCGCCTGGGGCTGCCCTTCGTCAAGGTGCAGGCGGCCACGGGCAACATCGGCGGCACCACGTCCCACGAGTTCCAGCTCCCGGCGGACATCGGCGAGGACAGGCTGGTGCTGTGCCCTCAGGGACATTTTGCTGCCAACGTGGAGACGCTAAACGGGGAGCAAATCTCGTGCCCCACGTGCGGGGAGAAACTCACCGAGACCAAAGGGATCGAGGTGGGGCACACGTTTTACCTGGGCACCAAGTACTCCTCCGTCGCCAACGCCGTCTTCTCCTCCGCCGACAACAAACCCCAGCTGGCAGAAATGGGTTGCTACGGCCTGGGCGTCTCTCGCATCCTGGCGGCCTCCATCGAGGTGCTCTCCACTGAGGACAGCATCCGCTGGCCGAGCCTCATCGCTCCCTATCAGCTCTGCTTCATCCCCCCCAAGAGGGGCAGCAAGGAGGAGGAGGAGGAGGGAGCGGTGCTGCTGGAGCAGCTGTACGATGACCTGGCCGAAGTGGTGCCCCACCTCGCTGGAGACTCGGTGCTGGATGACCGGACCCAGCTGACCATCGGTAAAAGGCTGAAGGATGCTAAAAAGCTGGGATAT
This sequence comes from Parus major, assembly GCF_001522545.3. Lineage (NCBI taxonomy): Eukaryota > Metazoa > Chordata > Aves > Passeriformes > Paridae > Parus > Parus major. The sequence continues at coordinate 26,551,258 of NC_031777.1, read as the reverse complement.
CCCTACGTGGTTGTGGCTGGGAAGAGGGTCTGCGAGGACCCCCCGGTCTTTGAGGTTTGGAATCAGAACGCTGGCGAGGTTCTGTTCATCACCAAAGAAGGGGTCATAGAGCTGCTGAGTAAAGTGCAAGCCCCTTAAATGCCTCCTCTCTGAATCTGTCATCTCTGCTGCTGTGAGTTTGTCTGAGCAGCCCTGGTGATGGCTCTGGGTGAGCAGAGGCAAATCCAGCTCACGTCAGAGCCAGCTATGGGTCCCGCAGGTGCTCCAGGTGCTGAGGTTGAGCTGGGATCAGCCCACGTTCCCCCACAGGGCTGGGGACATTCCTCCCTCCGGGTACAGGTCCCTGAAAATTGCTTTTCCCAGCACCTCGTGTGGCTGTGGGAGCACTGGCAGGGACAGACTGGCCATGGGCTCTGTCAGGAGCACAGGACAGCCAAGGCTGCACGGGGACAGGAGGGCTCCCCTCGCTGCCACGTTCTCAGCATGAAGGATTCTGAGAGAAAGACAAAGGGAGGTGACTTTCATCTGTTTGCATCTCTTTGGGAGCACCCAGGTCCCATGAATGTGTGCCATGGCAAGCCCTGGGGCTCTGGTGAGGAACAGCTTCTGCAGGGAGCTCCTTGGAGGGGGTCGCCTCACCCTGTGCCACAGCTCCTCTCTCTGGGATCAAGAGATCATGAGCAACAACGGTGACAATGTAATAAAATCACAGAATCGTTCAGATTGGAAAAGGCGTTTAAGATCATTGAGTCCAAGCATTACTGAGCTGCCAAGGCCACCACTAACCCATGTGCTATATCCACTGCCTTTTCAATCTCTCCAGGGGTGGTGACTCCATCACTTCCCTGAGCAGGCTGTTCCAGTGCTTGACAACCCTTCTGGTGAAGAAGTTTTTCCTAATATCCGCGCTGGGGGGAGCGGGGGGCGATGGGTTGAAAAGAATAGGGCCGGGGCTGATGCTGGGGCCGATGCCGGGGCCCATCGGAAGGAGCGGGGCTGGGATTGAGGTGGGGAGGGTGGGATGCTGGGACTAGTCTGATGCCGGTGCCGGTGGATGCTGGGACTGGTCTGATACCGGTGCCGGTGCCGGTGGGATGCTGGGACTGGTCTGATGCCGGTGCTGGTGGGATGCTGGGACTGGTCTGATACTGGTGCCGGTGGGATGCCGGTGCCGGTGGGATGCCGGGACTGGTCTGATACCGGTGCCGGTGGGATGCTGGGACTGGTCTGATACCGGTGCCGGTGGGATGC
>NC_031777.1:26519525-26549817 GCF_001522545.3 Parus major | reverse complement strand
GGATGCCGATGCCGGGGCCCATGGGAAGGAGCGGGGCCGGGCCTGAGGCGGCGGGGGCGGTCTCGGGCGGGGCCGGGCAGCAGCAGCAGCGGGAGCATGGCGGAGGCCGAGCAGGACGGCGTGTCCGGAGCCCCGGAGCCGCCGCGGTACCGGGGAGCGCTGCACCCCGACACGTGGGAGCAGGTGAGGCGGCGGGGCCGGGCGCGGGGCCGGGCGGGCCGAGCCGAGGGCGCTGTGCGTGTCCGTGTGTCCGTCCGCAGGAGCTGGAGGCCATCCCCATGTTCATGAAGCGCTGCCCGGCCGAGATCGATGCGGCTCGGCAGCCCGAGCTCGCCTGCCTGCAGTCGCTGCTGTTCGACGAGGAGCGGAGCCCCGCAGGTGCGCACCGGGCGGGGCCGCCCCGCCGGGAACCGGGCTGGCCCCGGGCCCCCTGACCCCGCTGCGTGCCCGCAGAGCTGGCCCTGATGTACAAGAACGAAGGGAACGAGTACTTCAAGGAGAAGGACTACGGCAGAGCGGTGGCCGCCTACTCGGAGGGGCTGCGGAGACGCTGCGGGGACGCGGAGCTGGACGCGGTGCTGCTCACCAACCGAGGGGCTGCACATTTCCACCTGGGTAAGGAGCCTCCGACCGCCTGGCACGGCGCCTCCGCGCTCCAGAGCTGCTTTTCCTCCTCGTTTGGGATTTCCTTTTTGTTTGTTTTGGTTTTGTGATACGGCAGGGTGAGTAGTTTATCCGTGAGAAAGAGAATCCTTGAGCCCTGAAGACCTGGCTCACCTCAGCACACGGCTGAGTGCGGGGTTTGTTCTCTGTTCCTTCCAGCTGCTGCTTGCTGCTCGAGCCTTGGCTCCAGGACAGAGCAAAAACAGTGGTTTTTGGAACCATAAGCCAGTTTGGGTTGGAAGGGGCCTTTAAAGGACATTTGGTCCAACCCCTCTGCAAGGAGCAGTGACATCTTCAGCTAAACAAGTTTGTTCAACCTGGCCTTGAATGTTTCCAGGGATGGGGCTCCTGCCCCCTCTCTGGACAGCTTCTGCCAGTACCTCACCACTCTCATTGTAAAAAATTTCTTCCTTACATCCAGTGTAAGTCTACCCTCATTTAATTTAAAACCATTACTGGATGATCTTGGAGGTGTTTACCAGCTTTAATAATTCTGTGACTCTCTTACAGCTACCACCATCCAACCAGCAGTGTCCATGCAGCAGGGAAGATGTTCTGGGCCTTCTAATGCTGCTGTGTGTTGCAGCAGGGAGGGGGTCTGCTCTCACCATGTTATTTACCTCTCATCTGCATGACTTATCCTTGTTCTTTCACTTCTTGTTCTTAGTTTGCTCTTTTGTTACCCTCCTCTCAGCTCGCTGTGATTGTAGAAAGAGTGAATTTCAGGGTCTCTGCATAAAATTCTTTTGTCACCTCCATATCTGGCTGGATTTTAAATACAAGTGGAAGGTTCTGAGCACTTTGACTTGCTTTACAGGTAATTACCGTTCTGCTCTAAATGACGCCATCCAAGCCAAAAAGCTGAAGCCCACCCATCTCAAAGCCATCATAAGAGGTGAGAGTTAAGGCTGGTGTTGCTGCAGCATCCTTTGCGAGCACTTGGCTGTTGTTAACTTCACTTATTGTTCTGTAGTTGTTACCAGCCCTGAAACAGGCTGTCATTAATTGTTGCCTTGTTTCCTTGCATGTTTCTGTGTGTGTAATAATTGTGTTTATGAAGCTTCAGTTACTGTGAGTGGGCATCATACTCTGTTTCCAGATTAATTTCAGAAAGGGAGAGCAGTTACTGGAAGAGATCTCTTCACTTGATATTGCTGTTTCTCCCCAGAACAGAGCTTTGCCTTTTGCTTTGCATTTTCAATTGAAATGTCATTTTGTTCTTCATCTCCTGTATCTATCAGAGGCACTAGGCCTGTTTCTGTAGAGCACAACATAACTTTTCCTGTTTTGCACAATGATTTTTTTAGGGTCTGTTCTTTTTTCCCGCTCCACAGAAAACCCCCTTTTATTTTTCCTAACAAGACAAATGCTGAAATGTTAGTTACAATGATAAAATTTATTTGCAACAGACACTTTTAGCATAATTCTGCTGTTTTATGTGGCTAAATGATAAAAGAGCTGACAAAATACTTTAAATTTTCTTCTCAACGGACCTGCTGGAAGTTTCTGGTTGAACATGACAAAAAATTTAGTGCAGAAACACCAGATCTGATGCTGTCTTTATAATCCCCACTTTTGGAGGAGTTGTACACTGACTCCAACACTGGAAACTTACAATATTAATCCTTTCAGGAGCTCTCTGTCACATGGAGCTAAAGAATTTCCTGGAAGCAATAGAATGGTGTGAGGAAGGCTTGCAAATTGACCCAAAAGAGAAAAAGTTTGTGGAAATGAGAGCTAAAGCTGACAAATTGAAGGTAAATATGAGGGCAGCCTCATCTGCAGTGCTTGTCTCTCTGTGATCCTTGGAGGGAGGGCTCTCCATCCAGGTTTCTGTGTGGTGTGGTGTCCCCAGGCAGGACTGAGTGGTGGTTCCATGTGTTGTGTGTTGAGATGTGCAGGGGAAGGGGCTGGAGGGACCTTCCTGGGCACCCAAACTGATTTCTCCACTTGTGTGACCATGGTGCATCCTTTTCTTACCTCTAGCGAATTCAGGAGCGGGATGCCAGGAAAGCAAAGGTGATGGAGAGGAAAGAGCAGTGTCAGAAGGAAATTTTGCTTGCAGCAATAAAGGTGAGTCGCTGAGAGGGGCTAGTTTTGTGTGGTTTGTGTTTTTTTTAAAGCTTTCCCATTTTTCTCTAGAAGTTGGTTCTCATCTGTTGGCTTTTGAGGACTAGAGCAAAAAAAATTGAGTTAGAGCCATGATTGTCCAAGTCTGCATGGCTCTAGCCCCACCTCCCAGCTTTCTGCATTTCAGGTAACAGCTAATGCAAAATACAGAGCCAGTGTTAGGAGGTGGGCTGAGCTCTGTGGGTGCTCTGGCTGCTGGGCTGTAGCATCACATCAGCCCAGTGAACCTGGCTTTCTTTGCTGCCCACAGGCATCAATTCTGTGGAGGAATAGAAGATAACTGTTCAGTGGGGTAGAGGAGGGAGTCAATCCTGGATCCTCTCCTTCCTCAGTGAATGTTGAAATGACATTAAAATGTTTTGGGCTCTTACATACAGTCAGATCTCTTCTGCTGTTGTTTTTCCAAGGAAAAGAGTGAGCTTTCTTCAGTTCTCTGGAAGAGTAGATGTTCTCAGGGGCTGGTGTGTGTAGTTGCACCCTGCTAGGTCCCAAAGATTTTAGATGCATCCCTTTCCACATGTTTTCTCTCCATGTGTGGGCTCCTCTGGAGTCCCACTTCTCTTCATCCTTTTCATGAAGGGTTTGGATATCTGGCTGAGGTTCTGGATTCTACTGGGAAGTCCAGTCACCTGAGTCTGATACTGTGGGAAAGCTTTGGATGGCATGTTTAGGAGCTGACTCATTAACAACATAATTTGACCTTTTACTGACTGCTAATTTTTTGTTCTTATTCTCCTCACCATAACTGTTTGATTTTTAGTTGGTTTTTGGTCTTTTTCCTCCCTCCCCTCCAGGAAAGAAATATCAAGCTGGCTCTTGAGCCTTCAGATGAAGAAGAGGAAGTGTCAGATGGCCTGGCTGAGATATCCTTAGATGGGTTCCACTCTGACAGTGCCACAGGGGCAAAAGTGCACTTGGATGCCGATGGCAGCCTGAACTGGCCTGTCCTCTTCCTGTACCCTGAGCACGAGCAGACAGATTTCACTGTGGCTTTCCATGAGAATTCCAGGTGAATGCACTGCCAGCAGCACTCCTGCATGGAGGAGGTGTTTGAGCAAATGAGAACAGGCAGCAAGTGAAACACTGCCATGCTGGTGGAGCAGTTCCAGATTTGTAATCACACAGCTGACCCTGCTTTTGAGCAGGAGGCTGCACTAGATGACCTCCTGAGGTCCTCTCCAGCCTGAATTATTCTGTGATTTACATAAATTTATAGTGCAGACAAAGCCATTTAGCCAGGGTGACAGAAGAGGCTTGCAGAGCAAGGTCAGAGCAGTAATTAATTAGGGCCAGGGATACCTGTGACCCATCCACACGTGTGGGCTCATTAAGGTGTTGTCTCAAAGCCCTCCAAACACAGCGTCTCAGAAAAAAAGGTTAAACTTAAAAATTATAAAAAGCTTCCAAAGGGGGGCCTCAAATAACCAGCAGTGACCACAAAGTTCTCACCAGGGCTTTCAGCAGATCTGAAAGTGCTGCAGACCTTTCAGTGACTGGCAAGCTCGGAATTCCACGCTCCTTTATGTCAACTTCAACTTATAATCTTGTAGTGTTAAACAGACTTGGAATTTGTGACTTTTTCTTTGTTGGAAGACATATTCCTCAGATCTATTAATAATTTTAGGACTTAAAATTACAGTGCCAGCAGATTAGTAAAGTTGTGGTACTTTCATGGTAGTGTTCACTGTCCCTTTTTGTGACTAAAGGAAGTGGAAATGGATTTTTGGAACACACTGGATTCCAACACTCCTGAAGTAGCAAAGTAAAGAAGCCTTTGACACACAGACATATTCTCATCACTCTGATCTGGTGAAGCATGGGACTGTGTTGAAGGAAAATCCATTTTAGACAAAATGCAGGGTGTTTTATCTTGACATCTTTTTCAGTGTGAAAACGTAAAGTTAAAAATAATTTGTTGTTGCAGTGCTCAGATTTGAAGCCAATAACCCGAGTTACAGAAAGGCTTTGGATTCTTTGGGAAAGTGATGAGTTTGAAGGGAAGGAGCTGTTGGTGATCTAAACTTGCTTTCAAGTCTGTTGTTTAATTTGCTAATGTATTTTTGCCATCATTCAAGTGCAAGTGTACAAGTTATTGAACCTGAGCACTTTGTCTAAGCTGACCAAGTGTATTTTGGCTTTTAGGTTTATTGATCATTTAATGGTGATGTTTGCTGAGTTACCTCCTTGGGATTTAGAGAAAAAATACCTTCCCAACAATCTTGAGGTGAGAAGTTTGACTTTCCTTCAATTTCAGGGTTGTTGTGGGGTTTTTATTTCTGGGGTGAGAGTGTGCACAGCTCTGAGGGTATGGAAGTGTTGGCATCTGTTTACCATGCACAGATGTGGAACAAGGACTTATAAACTCAGACATTGCCCATGTGTGCTGACAGAATTGACTTATGGAAATGGAAGATGTCTTCTACTTAGACTGTGTTTGACAGAAGGTATTTATAGATATTGCTTAGATTCCATCTTTGTAACAGTAATTGAGATTTAAACCATCAAGCTGATAGGTGGCCTGGTTTTTTAATTGCATCATGGAGTTTCTCAATACAAATAAGGAAATATTATTTTAAAAATAATTTCTTTTTAAAGTGGAGTTACTTAAGCACATAATCAGATCAAGATAATATATCTCTATTAACACTTCAGCAAAGGTGGGCTGTGAGTTGGTTGTGGCTGCAGCAGGTTTTGAGAGTGTTTCTGAAGTTGTACATAGAAGGATATGAATGTTTATTTTTCATTTTCCACTTCAGTGTCATCTGTGCCAGGCAGCAGCACAACCCTGTGTACAGTGAGCAGACAGGTCCAGAAGGACAGTGGCTGTGTACTTTTCCAGGTTAAATCCTGTGTGTATTTACAGTCTAAGGCACCATTGCTGGATTTTAATCTCTTAAATCAACTCTGTTTTGTTCAAATACCTCAAAACCTGCTCAGTTTATCTCCTAACATTGCTGCATTTCACCTGTTAAAAGGCAGCCCTTAGATTTGGATTGATTGCCTGTAAAGCATGGGAACAGCCAGTGTATTTTACCTTCCTGCTGTCACTGCCAGGAGAACCTAAGCTGGTTTATACAGGGAAAACTTGGAATTCACACAGAACAATTTCTGCCTTGCTGAATTTTGCATCCTACAGTCAGGTCAAGCTGCAGAGGTTTGACAAAACCCTAGCTGATAATGGTGTGCTGTTACAGGCCTTTCAGCAGCTTAGTGCTTTCCTTCATGTACCCCAGACACTTAATAACACTCCCCCAATTTTTTTTCCAGCTCTATTTTGAGGATGAGGAAAGAGAAGAAATGTATGAGGTGAACCCAGAACACACATTGCTACAAGTGCTGCAGCATGAAAGGTGAGGCTGTACCTGTCCATGTGCAGGGGAAAAAAGGCACAAAGTATGAGCTTTAAGTCCAGTTTGTTCTTAAATAGTCCTAACTCTTCTCTGACTTCATAGTCCTGCCTCTTGAAGGTATAAAGCTGCCTGGATTTTGTGTCTGGCTTTAGTGACTTACATTTTCCCCCCAAAAAATGAACAACTTTCCAGGACTGGATGGAGATGGGAAAGGGAGCTGGGCACAGCTGAGCAGCACAGAAGGGCTATTCCAGATCCCATCTACACAGTACTACTTTAAAAAAGAAAAACAAAAAGAAAAACAGGCAGCAGCCGCTCAAGAGCGTGTTGAAGGTTAACAATGCTCTCGCTGTTCACACTGCTGCGTGAGCAGCCCCTGGCACAGCACGCAGCTCTGTGCTGCTCTGAAACTGCCTTTAAAGAGTTCTGCTTTTACTGAGAGAGAAGAATTTGCTGTTTGTGAAGCCAGAAGATTCCTGTGCAGCCTGTGCTGTTGAGTTGCACCATCTCATAGCTGTCTGGAGCTGCTGCACAGCACGGGGGGCTCGGTCTGTCGCAGTGGGAGCGGGATCTCCGCCACTCCATAAAACTCAGCAGTGTCCATAAGCCCTCAGATTTCAGGCTGTAAGGGCAGTTGCACAAGAACCCTCCTTCCAGAGGGAGAGTAACAGCTGCCTTAATTAAAAGAAGCTGTTGGGAGACGAGTTGATTCATAAAACACTCCTCCTCAGATGTGCTTAGCCCTGGCTCCAAGAGGCTCTGCTAATCAGCATGAAAGCTCGTCACCAGCCTTTGGGAGGTCAGTCTTTGTGGAGCTGGGCAGGAGTCACTTGCTTTGCAGGACACTGAGCCAGCTACAAGGAAGCCAAGGACTCCTTTTAATCTTTGCAGGTATTTTGTAAAGGCCGGGACCCCAACAGTTTTGGTATTTGCCAAGCGTTCTCCTTTCTCTAAGAAATACTTCTCTGGCAAGAAAGTGCATCGACTGTAATGAGCAAGAATGAAACAAGGAATCCTGTGCAGGAGGCTGCTGCTGGTTAGCCCAGCTCCAGGCTGCAGATTTCTGCTTGAACAAAAATACCTTGCACTCTTCAGGGGAGGAAAATAATCTTGGCACACAGGGAAACTTCCAGGGGAGCAGCACAGGAGAAGGAAGGGCTAACATGAGGGGATAATTTGTTTAAAAGGGAACCCAGCTGGCTTGCAGAAGGTCTCCTCTATGATAGGCTGCATGTGGTTTTGAAATAAACCTGAAGCAGTGCCAAACACTGGCTGGGGTTGCAGTAACAGCAGCTGGGAATGTACCTCCTTACCTGAGAAGAATCACAGATTTCCTCGGAGGTGGGCTGTCGCTGCTGGGGTTTAACAGTGGTGGCCTGGGGTGATCCCTGCCTGTTGCAGTGAGGTGGATGCAGTCAGGGTCCTGTTGGCTGTGCTGCTGGCCTGGGTACAGCAGTGCTCTTTGTTTGGAGCAGTGTTTGACTGACCCTTTTTATACCTTCCTGAGTGTCCTACAGAACCTGGAATAAACATGGCTATTTTAAGCAGACTGACTTCTGCCTAATGAATGAGACAACATTTTTTCTCGCCTTGTGAAATACCCAACACAACACCCTGATCCATTAAGGTAATTGGTACAGCCAATATCCAGGGTCTTCTGCACTTCTGTATTTGCATTTGGCTTTTAATTAGAAGTAATTCTCAATCTCTCATTTCTTTCTCTTCTGCAGTGTCCCTGTGACTGCAGGAATACACTGCAGCTTTAGACACAGCTAATGTACGGGGTGTTAGAAAGCTGTTCAGCCATAAAACACTCCTGCTTCGATCATGGAGGCTGGCTGCAGGCAGCTCTAGAGAAAATTTCCATCTCACTATTCCTAAATTTCCGCACAAACACATCAAGAGCACCTCCACCTGAGGATGGTGCAGTTGGATGTCCAGAGCTCGGGGTTGCTTTACAGCAAGGCAGCCGGGGGTGGGCTCTGGGTCCTGCTCAGAGGGCAGGGAGCTGTGCCGCCAGGTGCCACAGGCTCAGTGCATTGCACACCACGCAGAGGAGGTTGCACAGCGAGGACAGAGCGTGGCAGAGGGCGAAGTGCCGGGCCAGCTGCCTGTAGCTGGGGTTGGAGGCTCGGAGCTGCCTGCGGGGCTCGCTGGCCGCCAGCCCCAGCTCCTGCCCCAGCCCATGGCCGCGCTCCATCTGCTGCAGCTCGGCCGCGCTGGCGGAGGTGGCCTGCCCAAAGCACTGCGCGTTCAGCACCGAAGCGATGATGCAGATGAAGAAGATGATGAGCTGCGGGGGAGAAAAGCCCACCCTGAGCATCTCACACGTGTGGTGGGTTAAATCTCCCTCCCCCCCAGCCCCCTGGCTCCCCGCAATTTGGGTGCTTGTGGGCTTCTTCCAGCCGGAGCCCTGCGTGGGTCTCCGTGGTTTTGGAGCCGGCCGCTGGAGCAGAGGAAGGGCTTTGGGCCGTGGGCAGCTCACGTTTGGAAGGGGAGGGTACCTGGCTCGTGTGCTCCTTGCCGAGCTCANGTTTGGAAGGGCAGGGTACCTGGCTCGTGTGCTCCTCACCGAGCTCACGTTTGGAAGGGGAGGTTACCTGGCTCGTGTGCTCCTCGCCGAGCCGCTCGCTGCCGTGGGACATGGCAAACAGCGTCAGGTTGAGGAAAGCACAGGTGCAGCTGATGTGGAAGTAGTAGGGGAAGAGCTGACGCTGGATGGAGCCGAAGGTGTGGCGAGGGAGGTGCCTGCTCATCACAAACCCTGCACGGGGGAGAGCAGGTGAGTCCTGGGGCAAAGCCCCCTCCCCTGTGCCACCCCCCTGGGCAGAGAGCACAACGCAGCCCAACCTACCGGCCACGAAGGTCACCCAGAACTGCATTCCCCAGGAGGTGGAGAGGAAAAGCAGGTGCAGCAGTTTGATGGTGTTGGAGGGCTCCGTGTCACTTGCCATGGTGTCCTGGATGGGGACAGGTCCCTTCATGTCAGCCAGGACGCCCCGAGCTCGGCGCTGAGCTGTGGCTGCTGCTGTCACCTTGCTGCTCGCAGGGCAAATGCAGTTCAGGTTCACAGACCTGCTTACTCAGGAAAAGCTTTGGAGCTGGCACAGCCCCATTCCAGCCCCACCACCACACACCCAGCTGGGCTGCAAACCCGCTGTTCAACCCCCTCGTGTCCCAGGGGCAGGGCACTGCTCAGCACCTGATGGAAACAGATGGTTTGGGTGGACTTTTGGCAAAGTCCAGCCAACTCCCCGTCTGACCCTTGGTAGCAGGAACAAGCAGAAAGTCAATAAAAAGGGGAAGAGAAAAGCTGTAACAAATACACCTGCCCACGCTGTGGCCATCAAAGAGGCCTCTTGGCCAGGGGGAAGCCCCTCTGTTTAAAAACAGCAACAGCTTCTGTTTAACCAAAACCCTGGGGCTCACACCGCTGCCCCAGACCCTGCACAAGAGCACAGACAGCAATGGGTGGAAGGAGGCTTTGAAGGAGCTGCCTGATCTTTCAGTGCAAGGAGCACTCTGAAAATTAATTAAAACAAAGCTTCTGGGAGTAGCCCATCAATACTGCTGCCTGCAGAATTCCTCCTCCTCCTCCTCCTCCCCTTGGCTGGTCGCCTCGGGGCATGAATTACAGCAGGGCTGGCCTTGAGAGAGACACCGCCATCTAATTCTATCCCACTCCTGCAAAGCAGATAAATATACCCTGTATTGTGATATATTAGCTCCATGGATTTATTTAGGCATCCATAAAATCAGGTCCTTAAACCTTCTTGTGATGGCAGCACACTGGAAGAAGGCGCCAACATCCAACCTGGAGTGCTGGCCTGTAAATCCCCAGCTGTCCTCACGGCCTTTTCTTTTCCAAAAGCTTCCTGGTTTTTCTTGGGTTTTGGGATTTTTCCCTGCAGCATCCTGGGCAGGAAAGCAGTGCTGGGCTCTACCAGCAGCCAGCACAGAGCCCTGCTGCTCCCGGGCTCCCAGATCTGCCTCTCCAAATGTTTTGCCTCCGTGCAGGAATTACCGGCTGAGAGCTCCGGGGTGTTTTCATGCAAAGAAGCTGCAGGTTGGAAGGTTGCTCAGAACAGGGGGCAACTCCATTATTTTTTAAAGGGGATTAAGAAAAATGGTGGTTGATTGCTGAATTGGTCCTAGAGCACAGCATTTGATGGGGAGGGCAAAGAAAGGGAAAGGCTGCTAAGGACAGTCACCAGCAGGTCCCTCCTTCCCTGTGGCATGAGGCAGTGGGGATGGGTGCTCCAGGGATGCTCCAAGCTGCCCAGTCCTGCGTTCCATGCCCTGCTGAGGGCCAGCAGATGCTGCAGGGCTGCAGTTTTCTTCCAGAAGCAGAAAGCACACACCTCACACCGTGCCCCCAGGTCACTCCTGCCCCATCACCCTGCATCCCCGGGGACCCAGCCAGGCTGGAGCCAGCGCTGCCCGGGGCCTCCCAAAGGGAAAAAGCACAATACTTACAGAGAAGAAGAGGTCAGTTAAAGTTTAATGTTCAGGCAAATACATCATCCCCTCCACTTAATCAAGCAGCAGCAATTCCTAAGGGTAAGTAGAAAGGATGGCTCTCTTCCCGGTGATAAAAGGCAGGATTGCTCTGAGTTTTGGGAGATAAGAGGGCTCTACAAAAATTGAATGTATAGTACTATGTTCAGCCTAAAATGGCTTTATCTTTTGGAGGTCGGGGCACAGCTGTGACAGACCTTGAGCTGAGATGTTTATGATGGGAGATACAGCAGAGATTAGGGGTTTATGGCCACAGCCAGCCCAGGGGTGGGAGCCACTGGCTGGTGGCCACAGGAGAAGGGACAGGAGCTCCTTCTGCTTATAAACTGGGTGGGCAATTTGGGTGGCAAAGGGACTGACTGGGTGTTGCAGAGAGACACCCAGGGTCATGGAAAAGACCCCATGCTCATTTCTGGTACCTCCATGGCCTCACTTCACCCCAAGTACAGCATCACCATCACTTGCTCTTGGTTAAGCTCTACAAAACCCATCCTTGGGCTTAAGCACAGGGCTGTGCACAGCTGGCACCTGTAAAACCTGCTGTGCCCAAAGCTCTGTGTGCCTAAGGGCTTCCAGGGCTCACTCATTTTCCAGCAGGCAGCAAGTCTTCCAGAAACCTCAGTGCCATCAGAAAACCTCTGGCTGTGTGACCCAGGAAGGCCTGGCAGGGGCTCTCCACAGGCCTGTGCCAGAGGGCAGATGTCCCCTATGCTGTGACTGATGAGTAGCACTTCCACTGTCACCCCTGCTTCATTCTGGTGCCTTTCCCAGAGCATCCCAGACTTTGGGGAACAAGGTTTGGCTCTGTCTTTTCCTTTTTCAGCATCTCTGAGGCAGTTTGGGGTCTGCATCTCAAGGTGTTGGTGCACCCAGCAGAGGGGGACAAGGAGGGCTGTCCCAAACATGAGAGCAACAGCTCCAGGCAGTCCCCAAAAGCCACCTGCATGGAGCACCACCCCTTTTCTGCAGCACAGTCCTGCCTCACAGAACCCCACCTCCACCTGAGCCCCAAGTGTGCTGCTCCAAGCTCACCACACAGCAAGCCCCTGGGGCAGATACTCACCCAGAGCACATAGGGGTGCTTTTCCTTTCGAAAAACTTTTATTTCTGCTCCTTCCACAGCCCCAGGGGGTGGGATTTCAGCCCAGGAGGAGCAGGGGCTATTTTCCAGCCCTGCCCAGGAAAAGAAGCAGCAGTGGGGAGAGTGGGATTTTTCACCCCTATGCCAGGGAGGGGTACAGCACCCACCCCACATCACTGTCCCCTCTCTCCCTTTGCTGCCTCAGAAGGAACCAGTTATGCCCCACCAAGAACTAGTGAAAAAAAAAATAATCTGGTTTGGGAAGATTTTGGATCATATAAAGATTCAAGTAGCGTTAAATGAACTAGAAAACCAAGTCCTGTACATAGAGCTTACAAAATTTCTACATAAAATAAAAAAGGAAAGAAGAAAAGGTATGACACATCAGTGATGAGGTGGTACAGTAACACCCCTCCACCCCAGCCCCTGAGCCCAAAGGCCCCAGGGAGGCAGGGTCTGGGTGCCACCATCCCATGTTCCCTTCCACCACAGAAGTGTCCCCCTCATCTGTCTGTCCATCTGTCAGCAGGGGGCTGTGGCTCTAGAAGTCCTGCAGCCGCGAGATCAGGTCCTCCTTATTCTTCAGCAGGAACTTCTCACAGGCTTCGAAAGTGGAGCAGATGTCAGAGGACAGTCCTGCCACATTGGTGGTGACGTAGTTGAGGTACCCCGGCATAGCCTGGTTGTAATAAGCCACCTGCGAGGCACAGGACAAGGTCAGCAGGGGCACAGGGGAGGGGAGAGCCTCCCCCATGGGCTGTGGGAACACAGCCACGCAGCATCCCACCTTGCTCATCTCCTCTGACTCTGGCCAAATGCAGAACCCAGAGCAGAGCGTCTCCCCGCGCGTGAACTCGGCTCTGGCGGGGTGGGTGGGCAGCGTCACCGACCGAAAGGCCACCACGTAGGGGTCCCTGGGGACGAGAGAGCCCGGTGAGCTGGCACAGCTGGGATGGCAGGGAGCAGACACCAGGCTGGACGCTCACCCCCTGCCGCAGGGCTTCCTCCGGGACGCCAGGATAACAAAGTCCTGCGGTTTGTTCTCATTTCTGAGCTTCTGGCTCACCACGTGGTAGATCATGTCATCGTCATCAACCTTCTGGACAAGCTCAGCACTCCTGTAAGGGAAGGGGACCGCTCACAGAAGCCTTGCTGTGCCCCCTGAATCTGGGCCTTACACATTTACAGCCCGCCACCAGACCCAAAATATTTGAGGGGAACTCGAAATAGGTGTTTGCTCCAGCAAAGCGCAACCATCAGCCCAGACAGAGCCAGGACAGGGACACACAGTGAGGAGTCTCTAAGAGCAAGCAAGGCAACACTCTGGCTCCCAGAAAAGCCCAAAGGGATGCTCAACCACAAGGTTTGAACGCAGGGCTGTGATGTTTGGGGAGGCCTGCAGCACTCACACGTAGTGGCTGTCCCACTCGTGCCGGCGCCGCAGGTTGGAGAGAAGGGAGAAGGCTCGGCTGGCCGGGATGCAGACGGACATCTCGATGCGAAAAGACAGGAATTTGTCCTCCTCCAGCGTGTACATCCGCACCTTGGGGAGCACAGGGCACAGCTGGGACGTGTTCCCACCGGGATTGCCCACGCTTTGGGGCCGAGGGAGAAGGGACAGGGTTTAGCACCTTTTCCTTTTCCCTGGCGAGCACCCAGTTGGCTTTGGCCACGAGCATCTTCAGCGCAGAGACGTTGTTGTAGCTCAGGTAAACCTGGGGCAGGGGCAGCACGTCAGGGGCAGGAGGGGGAGCAGGAGGAGGAGCAGGAGGCAGCAGCTCCCACAGGTGATCATCCTACCTTGTTGCTTTGGTCCCAGGGCACAGAGAGTGGCACCTCGGTCTGTTTGCAGGAGACGACGTATTTTCTGCAGCAAAGGAACAGTTTCCCTTATGAGGGGACACAAACCACCCCCAGACTGTCCCTGCACCCCAGTGCTGGGCCCCCCTTTCTTCCCTCCTCCATTTCACATTCCACTCATTTTTCTGCTCACCGGTCCAGCCGAATTTTTTTCCTAGCACTGGCTTCTCTGTACCTCCTTTCTCCATCCTGATAAATGGGAAAAGGCAATTAAGTTAATAGGAAAAGGAGGATGAAAAATAAAAAAAAATAATGTCTTTTTGGGAGTGGGAAAAACATTCAGCAGGGAAGGGCTGGAAGGTGAAGCCCCCTTGCTTGCCAGCTGCTACCCTGGCCAGGCTGCAGTGATGGTCAGTGATTAATTGTGTTATTTCAGCATTACCACCATGCTCTGATCAAGTGATGAGCACTGGCACATTAGGGAAAACCCTTGTTGTGGCTGCAAAGCTGCAAACAGCCCCTGAAACAGAAACTGCGTACCCTAGCACCTGCAAATGTCCCCTCCTGGGGAAATAAAAGCCAAAAAAAAGCAGCTTATTTTGAAGAAAGTGCTAGTGTGGTGCTTTCAAGCCGGTGAGAGGAGGTTTCAAGGGGGCTGACTTTGGCCACGAGATGATCTCCATCACAGTGGGAGATCCTAGTTTTAAGGCAACAAAAAAAATCAGGGAGCAGGACAAGGATCAGCCCAGGAGAAGCTGAGACACATGAGTGTTTGTTGCTGTGCTCACGTGACAGATTTCCCTGAATATTTAGATCCCAGCAAACTTTGGATTAGAATGCTTTGAAAGGTAAAAAACAACCTCAACATTCCTTCCCCTAAATTACAGAAAAGATGAGCTGGAACTTGCAGGCAATACTCTGTTAAGCCTTGCATGGCTAACATGTCTCCATCTCTGCAAGTGGTTTATTTTATTAGTTATACCGAGCAATCCATTTAATTCACTTGCTATTGAGCAATTTCATTTCCATCATCCTAAAACCACGTTTGTTTTGCTGCAAATCCGAGAGCCCTTGGGGGCTGGGTGGGATTCCCGGGGGTCCCACAGGGCTAGCGGGGCTGGGGAGAAGCCAGCCCTGCTGGTCCTTACCCCCGGCTCGGGTGCCACCATGGGCAGGGTGCGGGGATGACCCTCCTGGTCCAGCACCACGAAGGTCATGAAGGCGCTGTTGATGTGCCTGCGGCTGACAGACATCTCCTGGCCGTAGGCCTCGGCGCTGACCCCCACCTCCATGCTGCGGAGAGAAGGGATGAGGGAGCGGAGGCCGCGGGGAGGGTGGGAAGGAGACCCCCACCACAGGCACCCACCTGTTTTTGAAGGCGTTGTTGACGATGGCTTTGAGCACCAGGCGGTCTCCCACTTGCGATGGTCCCCGAAAGTGGAACATCTCGATGGCCCTCAGCGTGGGGTGGGCGTGGCACAGCCGGCTGTGGGGACAGGTGTTACCCCCTGGCTGTGGCCCTGTGCCACAGCAGCCCCATGTGCCCTCCCCGACACAGCCAGAGACGAGGAGACCCCAAAAAATGTCTCCACTGGCCAAAGCCAGCCATGAGAAGGACCAGTGAGCCAACTGCCATGAGTGTGAACCTTTCCCTGGGGTCCCTCAGCACCACACACCTATGGGACTCCCTGTGCCACCCAAGGGTGACATGCTGGGGACCATCCCTTTGGAGGGTCCCTACAGTCCAGCCGCACATGTCCCCTCCAGCCACGTCATCCCCTGACCCTGAACCCCTTGTCAGGTCACCTGGCTGCGATGGTGGCCACGTTCTCCATCCAGGCCATGATCTGCCCACCGAAGGTGTTGCCCTGGTGGTTGGCGTGTGGAGGCAGCACCAGCTCCACGCTCTCCACCCGCGTTCGTTCTGCCGGCACCGCCCCGCTGCAGTCCCGCGTCTCCAGCTCTGCCACGGGGGGATAACAAGGGTCAGTGTGTTGTATGGACTGTAGGAGCCCTCTCCCAGCACCCCACCAACCACCGTCCCTCTCCCCACAGGGATCAACACCCCGCAAACCTCCAGGCCTGGGAGTCTGGGATGGTGGGGCTGATCCCTACCCCACCATGGCTGGGGCATTCCCAAAATGCCATGTGGTGATCACCACCAGCATCCTGCTGAGGAACTGGGATGGCACCAGTGGGTGTCAGAGCTGTTTTGGAAGGCCAGGCTGCAGGGCACGGTACCGGTTTCCTGGGGACTGCGGATGAGGAGGTCCTTGAGGGTGTCCTTGTGCACCAGGCGCATGCGGCGGCGCTCGGCGGCGATGCTGTACTCGATCTTCTCCTCCTCTGTCTGTGGGGTCAGCGGCTTCAGCCTCACCTGCAAAGGGATGGGGTAGGGTGCAGTCCTGCTGGGGGACGAGCAGCAGCAGCGAGCAGGTGCCCTCCATGCCCGGAGCAGGGCCAAGAGCCACCCCCCAAGCATCCCCCAAGCATGGCACGAGGGATCACCGAGCCATGAGGAAACAGCAGCTGCCGTGATGGAAATCTGAGCCAGCCCAGCCACACAGAGGCCATTTCCTTGGTGCCTTTGTGCAGAGGGCAACAGAGCCACCCCAGCCACCAGGCACTGCTCACCTTGCTGCCCAAGGGGCCCTGTGCCACGAAGGTGGCATACGCCTTGCAGATGCTGCAGTGCTTCCCGCTGCACAGGTCTTCGTAGCTCACCTGGATGCCCACCTGGGACAGGACACAGCACCCCTGAGAGCTGGATCTGCTCCCCAGGGACCCACATCCCAGCACCCACCCCTGGCCAGAGCCAGCCAAGAACGATGAACGCGTGGGATTAAAGCTGGGGACTGTGGGAGGATTTTGGGACTGGGCCACGTGGCCGGTGGGGATGGGCGCCCAGCAAGGAGGACAGGGGCACACACCAACCTCCATGCTGGAGTTAAAGGCTCGGTTCACTTTGGCTTTGATGTTGACAACTTGCCCAACGCTGAAAAACAGGAAGAGAAAGGCATGTGGGGTTACTGGGGGACAACAGCCACCGAGTGGCTCCCTCTGAGGTGCCACGGCATTCCAGCTCACTGCCCACTGTGGTAAGGCTTCCTGGGACTGTGGGACATGCCAGATGGCCAGCAGGACACGAGGACAGATGTGAGAGCAGTGAGCTGTCACCCCTGAGGAGCTGTGTGCAAGTGGGTCCCCAGGTCTGGGGTGCTGCTGGGACACCTGAGGGGTGCAGAGGTGCCCGAGGCTTGCTGGGCACCCCTGCCCCTGTGGGCATGCACATTCCTGCCAGAGCAAACGGCTCCTCCAGCCTTGCATGCACTGTCCTGCACAGCTGGACCAGCCACAGGGCCTCCCCACAAGCAATGGGTACCTTGGGATGCTGGGGGACAGCAGGAGGCAGGGCCCAGCCAGGGGCATTTCGCATCATCTCTTAAATGAAACATCTGCTGGCAGCACACTGCTGCTCCCCTCTGTGCCTTCAGCAGGCTTCAGGGTACACACACAGATAGCTCTGGCCCTGCAGCCTGAGCTACTCCAGACTGCTGCCCATGGAACAAGCAAATTAAACTTTTTACTGACACCAACATCAGTCTTTACCAAATACATCATTAAATCAGGAATATTCCTCATTCCCCAGAAGAGGCCAGCGCTAGAAAACTCAGTGGAAAAAAAAAAATACACCCTGTAACCACCACTTCTCAAAAGCAGAAGAGAGGGAGAGCCAGAGTGTGCTTTGACACCAGATTTTTCCCCATGCCCTCACACGTGACTCCAGGCTTCAGAAGAGCTCTGTACACGACACGCTCTGCACGTTGGCTCTGGCTGGAGCAGCAGTGGCACGAGCCGGTGCCTCTGGCTGTCCCCCAGCACGGACCCCAGGCTGGTGACATGCCAAAACGTTAGCAGGGTTACGTGAGCAGCCTCTGTTCACATGCCATGCCACGTCAGTGGGGTTAAGGCTCCCAACTCACGGCAGCGCTGTGCTAGGCTGGCTGCTCTAGGGCCAAACACGTCCGTACCCGACAGCGCTCCTCCCGTCCCGCTGCCCAGTGGGGCTTACAGACGGCTGGCTGGGGCAAAAAGAGAGAGCAAACGTGGGGAGAGGGTTAGAGGCGATGGAAGCAGCCAGATGGATGCTCTGGATGGGCTTGTGGCGAGGGGCATGCACGGGCAAGGGGCCAGGCAGGCAGACTGGCAGCCCCACATGTCTATATATGGCCCCAAAAACTCTTTATCTTCTCTGTCCTTATCAAACAGTAGAAGCCGGTGCCATAAATGCCACACAAAGCCCCACTCAAGGGCACGTGTGATCCTCCCTGGAGGCTGCACTTCCACACAGCAGGGCGGAGAGACAGGGACAATCTGCTGCCCAGCCAGTGAGTTTTAAGCCAGTTATAATCTGGGGTCTCCTCTGTGCCCTCAAGCATCTACAGCTCCTCCCTGCTTCCCCTCCTGCAAGGGCAGCAGAAAGAACAAACAGCTGGGAGAGGACATCTGACACAAAACTCATCCACCTTCCAACAGCTCTGTGGGAAATCCTTGCCAGGCCCCTTGCTTGGAGCCTTAAACTGGACCACAGCAAGTGGGATCTGAGCCAGGAGCAGCAGAAATTCCCTGCCCCTTGGAGCAGTGCCCAGCTCACCCCCAAGGAGGGACAAATGCTTTGCTGGGCTTGATGTAATTCTGTGGAGTGGGCTTGGGTCTGTTCTTCCCTGGTCCTGAAGCCCAGGAGGGCTGGGAAAAGTGTCCTGGGAAAAGTGTCCCAGGAAAAGCTGCCCCAGGAGCAGGGTATCAACCCCCAGGGGTGCCACCCCTGCACCATGGCTGCACCACATCCCCACACTGTGGATTGTCATGGAGCTGAGCCCCAGGGCAATGGGCAGCTCATGTGAGAGGGCAAAAGGGTCAGTTCAGCATTTCCTGGGAATGAGGGTAAAACCCAAGAGTGAGTCAGACTTCTCAGTGCCAAACAAATCAGCTGACAGCCAGGGACCCCAGTGCCAGCCCTGGGTACCCACACTGGTGCCTGCCCCAGCAGGGAGTGGCTGGACAGTATGGATCCTGTGCTGCATGGATCCTATACTGCATGGCAAACCCCAGGGAGCCCCCTGGAATGGTACCCAGGTGGAACAGACAGGCACGGGGGGTGTGGGGGCTCTGAGAGATGAGTAAAGGTGGGTGGCAGTACCTGGGCTTACTGAGGGTACAAAAGGAGGAGACTACCTTGGGAATGCTGGGTGTGAATGGTCTCAAAACTGGGAGCCTGTGGAGGATGAGGGCAGAACCCTGTGAGGATTTTTGTCCTCTCTGGTCACACCCTCAGGTCAGGAGAAATGTTGTCCCCTGACACAGGACATCCCAAGGGCTGTGTGAATCAGGGGGCACCTCTGTGGGGCAGCACCAGGGGATGCCAGGAGCAGCCTGGGATGGAATTTTGGCCAGACAATGCCCAGCCTGCTGCGTCTCACAAGGCTGGGAGGTCCCAGCACCAGCAGGGTGGGTGAGTCCCACCGCGCCTCAGCCACCCACACGGCCGCTACACAGGCACGATTTGCAAGATTTGAGCTTTCCAGAGCACTAAATCAGAGCTGTTTCCTGAACTAAGCCAGGGAGGAGCTGGCGTCGGGGGAAATACCGGGAAGCCAAGGCAGCAGGAGCTCCCCAGGCGACCAGACAGCGGATAAATCAGAGCAGACAGATCAGACCGAGCCTCGGTCCCTGGCTGCCCTGTGAGCCTGGCACTGCCAGCACAGCTCCTCCTCTCCCAGGCACGCTGCTCCCTGCTCCAGCTCCAGCCCCTGTCCACGTCGCAGCCAGCAGATGGGAAAAACCCCTGCGTGGAGCATTTACCTAATGGTGTGCTCAAAATAGATATCATCCATGGAAGCTGTGACGCACGGGCAGCCGGCGTGTCTCTCGGCTGGAAAGGAAAAACAAACGGCATCAGCAACCTGCAGCAGCGTGCTGAGGGTGTGAGGACCACGAGGGCTCCTCTGCCCCAGCCTGGTGACACCGGTTACACACAGCCCTTTCACTGCTGGTGCCCATTGCTGTGTTTGCAGGGACCAGAGCAGGATCTGGGGTTTCTCCTCACCCAGCAGGGCAGGTTTGCATATATTTAATGGTTTGGAGGGTGTGTCGGTGTTTGCTTTCCCTCTGTGAGTTTGCAGCTGTGGGGATGCACCAGCAGCTGATTCCATCTCCCCATACACAGCAAATATTTCAAAGCCGCTCTGCCGGTGCGACTTCCCCCTGGGACTTCAGGAACCCCAGACTGCAAAACTGCTCTGGGAACCTCATCCAACTGCAGAATTGCACTCGTTTCCCTGTCATAACCTCCCTGTGCTTGGCTGAGCTGGTGAGCTCCATTGCTTCCTGCTGAGTGGAGGAGCTCAGCCCACTCCAGCTGCTGCTGGAATGCCAGGGGTGCCACCAGCCCTGCACAGCAGGCAAGGAAAAGAGCAGCACTGTAGACAAAGCAGGCATGGATTTTGATCTGTCCCCAAGCCAGCATGTATGCTGCAGTGCACATCCCCTCCCCTTCTTGCCCTGCTCCTGTTTGCTCTCTAATTACTCAGCAAAACGGCATGACGTGGGTGCCCAGCTGGCGTCACTCCGAGGAACGGTGCTGGACTGCCAGGGATGCTGCCAGGGATGAGCTGGCTCCTCTGGCTCCTGCCTGCTGCCTTCCCTGGCAGCCCAGCAGGACGAGGGCTCCAGAGGGAAGAGGATGACTTACCGGAGAGGCAGGCGGCCGTGTCGATCCACTTGAGCAGCTGGCCGGTGCTGAGCTCGCCGCGGTGGTTGGTGTGGCAGGGCAGCACCAGCTGGCTCATCTGCACCTCGGTGGGGTTGCGGGCAGGCGAGGGGCTCGCCATGGCCCCCGGCGCCTCCTCCCGCTCCCCTGGCTCCCCAGCACGTGGTGGAGAGGTCGAGCCCTGTGGGACACAAAAGCTCCCTTTTACCCAAGTGGGAAGCAAATCCCCTGAGAGAACAGTGGTCCGTGAAGATGCTCCCCACACAGAGCCGGGAGAACCCCAGCCATGCACACCCCTGGACACCACCAAACCCATCCAGCCCTTGCCAGAGACAAGGTGCCCACAGCCAAATGGGAAAACATCCCACTAAAAGAAGATCCATAGGGGATTACTGCAGGTTTTCAGGCCATTTATCATCTAAACCCACTGCTCCCTCCTGAACACTATGGAAAACCCCTCCCAAAGTTAATCACTCTTCTGGAAAGGAATTTTTCTTCCTGACAGCTTCATCTTCAGGGTGCTGCAGCACAGGGTGGATTTGGTTTCCTGGGGCTGGACAGTGCTCCACACCTTCCACCAACACTCCCCATTCACCAAAGGAAGCACTGGAAGCTATGTGGTACAAGCAGCAGAGGAGGAGCATCCTCAGTTTGGGGCTGTTTGGGCAGTAAAATCTGTTCCTGGCTTGTCCATTTGCTGGGCACAGAGCAGCTCCCCTGGCACCCCGGTGGGAAGCAGGGTGGGAGAGGGAAGAGGCTGAGGCGGTGCTGGCAGGGAAAATAGCTGATGAGAGATGTCAAATGAGTCGTGTTACACAAGGGGTGAACTCAGTTAGCCTGGTGAGTAACTGAGAAGACACGAGGAGCTGTCTGGGCTTCGTCACAGCCCTTTCCTTCCGCTTTCTGCAGCTCCTGCTCTCAGCACTTGTTGCGAGAGTCCCACTGCAGCAGCCTCTCTGCCCTCTGCTTTGCCCGGATTCTTTTAAAGATGGGTTTATGCTGAAAACGAAGCTTTCCCGACTACCCTGAGCTCACTGCCTCTCAGAATAGCATTTTCCTCCAGCGGGTCTAACCTCTGTTTCCATAGCTACTGGTACACGACATCCCGGGAACGGCACAAACCTCGCCTCAGCAGAGACGGCAGCGAGCGCACCGAGCCCAGCCGGTGGCAAAGGTCCCCCATCCCACAGTGACACTGAGCCCCGGCCACCAAAGCCCCTCCAGAAGCCTCCAGACCCCTCTGTGAACCTCCCAGGCAGCTTCCCAGCACGCAGAGGCGCCTACACGAGTACCACAGAGCTATTTTGGGAAGCAGGCAGGCTCTAGGGTAGGAGCCAGCAACGCAAAGAGCTCCAAAGCCGCCTGCTGCAGAGTGAGCAGACAGCCTGGCCCGAGATCCCGCCGGTCATTTTCCCGGCGTTTGACAGTTCTGAATTTTAGGGAAGAAGCCGCTAGCCGTGGGAAGAGCCCTGAGCCAGCGTGAGGATGGGGATGCTGATGGGGAGGGAATGTGTTGGGAGAGGATGTGGCCAGGTCCGGTGCAGGGCTGGGAGCAGCTCCTGGCACAGCCTGACATCTGCCTGGCACAGCCTGGTTAGTAGCGGCGGCACAACGGGATTAGTTGCACGGCACGGGGGGTACCTGGAGGCCATTGCAACAGAAGCTCAAGATGTCTTCAGGGACTATAATATTCCCCTTGACCATTTTTAAGAGACACCTGGAAAGGAGAAGAGTGGCTCTGGTTACGGCAGCACTGGCAGAGATGGGGGTGGCTGTTTCCTGGCGGGATCAAGGCGGCGTGTGTGGCGGGTTGTCACACACTGTCCCCACATCCCATGCTGACATCCCTCCCCACACCGCTGACCCCTCACCAGCGCCTATCAGGGAGCTGTCAGAGGTGAAAGGGAGAAGGGCAGACCTGGGGGAGGTGCCTGCCATTCCATGGGGGTCAGGTCCCACACTCACCAGCCCAGATGAAAGAGTCCCAGCTATTTTGGGGAGCTGGACCAAGCACAAGCTGGAGGGCCGTGGCCAGCCCCTCAGTGAGTGATGCTGTGTCAGTGCTTCCCGTGTTGCTACATGTGACAGAGGACTGTGCCTTGAAGCTTCCCTGGCCGGAGCGGTGACACCGCTGCAGTCACAAGACAGCTGGGAGCGTATTTTTGGCAGCAGGCAGGGCTGAGGCTGCCATGGGTGGTACAGGGGGCAGCAAATGGGAAGCACCCAACTCCAGCAATGCTGCTGTGCCCTGCTCCAGCCCCTCTGCCTGCAAAGCCCTGGCATTCCACAAGGGCATCGTGTGTCCTTGGGTGCCTGCAGGCTCCCGGGCCACGTGCATGGTGACTGTATCCCAGCTGGACATTGTGGTGGCATTGCAAGGAAAGGCAGTGTGGGAGCTGCAGCAAAAACAAGTGGAAGAGGCTTCATAATTACAGTTTGCTTTTAAACACAACACTGCCAGGCCCTTGGCATATCCCCAGCTTCCCAGCATGTATCCCTCTCCCATGCAGGTAAAACCAGGCTGCTGGAGACAGCAGCTCTTTTCCCAACCCAAGCTCTTTTCCCAAGTATGGCATTGACTGATTTTGGCATGGGGTTAAAGAAGTGGAAGCTGTAGATTTGCCTCCTGCACCATCAGGACTGGGGCATCACACACAGTGCACCCAAGCAGTCGGAAAACAAGACACAAAAAGCACGGCTGAGCCTTCCACAGCCTCCCACCCCTGCCCCAGCAGCATGGGGTTGGGGTTTCCCCACCCTCATGACTTTTTCCCTAACTCCATGACCTCTCCAGGCTTGTTTTTGAGGTTTGGGAGCTTCCTGATTGCTCACCTGCCCTTGCAAGAGCCGGGTGCAAGAGTTACTCTCGTGTTTTGTTAACAAGATGGGTTTGGTGCCCAGTTGCAGACACAGGGCGGTGGCTGGGGGTGTCCTGTTACACCCCACAGCCTCAGCCAACAGCACCAGAGGGACATTCCTTGGAAACCCAAACCTGCTGCTGGCTGGCTAATCGTGTCACTTTGTCCCCTGCGTTGCGTTAGCAGGAGGAGGAAAAATACCCTGAGCTGTGTGCTTGGCATCATCCCCCTGCTATTTCCCAGGCAGTCCCAGCCCATGCTCCCACCCTGGGGAAGGGGAGCGCCCCAGCCGCGCTCCAGAGACCCGGAGCCATCCAGCTGCTGGGTATTTATGGAGTATTTGTTATCAAAACCAAGTGAGCAAGTGTCTGTCCTCATTAAAATCTTCAGCCTCACTCAACTGTCACATTTTTAAGGCTGTTGACTGATGCAGACCTCGGGTCACCATGGCAACGGGATGCAGTACCCAGGCGATGATGCTCTTACTCTGTCACCCCTCGAGTGACCCACTTCTACCCAAAAAAAAAAAAGTTTGCATTAGGAACAAAACCCTTCCAGCAGAATATTTTCTTTGCCTCCTGCCACGCTCACTTCCTGTGCAGCTGAAGGCGTAAGACACCCACAGAGCAAACCAGGGAAGACGCAGAGAGGAAAACACACCAAGAACCCTGAAAATACTGGGGAGAGGGACCCCACAGCACCCCACAGCTCTCCTATACCCTGGCAGAGGGGTGTCCCACAGCACCAAAACATCCACAAGCTCCAGGGAAGCTTTCTGCTGTGAAATTCAGGGCTGGACTCTTCAGAAATCACCAGGAATCAGCACTGTGCATGAACCTCTGCTGCAAGCCCTTGTGGGTGCCACAGCTCCCTGGGATGATGCTGGACAGAGAACAGTTGTTCCCCCAAATCCTTGAGCCCGCTGAAATCAGGGTGTTTGCTTCAGCCACCCTCAAGACAGTGGATGAAAGGGAGAGACGAGGGTGAAACTGGGGTGGTGGTCCCAAGTTCTGGGCTTTGGGAGGGGTCTGGGCAGAGCAGGGCAGCCTCACACCTTGAGCCACCCCCACCTGCCCTCGGAGCTCTCTCACCACCCCACTGCCACCTCTCAAACACCCAATCCCCGTTTTCCCTCACCTGTCTCTGTCTCCTACCCCCACCCCAGCCCCTCAGCGTAACCTTACCCCTCCCTGGAAGTATTTAAAGAAAAAAAGGGGGGAGATGGTGGGGAAGTAAGCGGTGACAATGAAGTTCTCATGGCGGATTATTGGTGTATAATTGAGCAATATCCATGGTAACAAGCAAATCTGCACGTGTTAAAAAATTAACCTGACCTACTTTGGGAAATTCTGCCATCTCAACAGGGCAGTGAGGGCTGTCCATCCCCTGAGACCCAGCCTGCTTGCCCCACTGCCAGCAGCAGCAAAGCCCCGGTGCAAGCAGCATTGGAGATGTCCAGCACAGCTCAGCCCCATCGCCCCATGCCCATCAGGACGGAGCAGGGTCCCCAGCTGGAGAGCTGCTGCTCGGGATGTGGCCCCACTGGGACGAGAGGGACTGAATTGCCAGGTCACAGCATGGTGAGGAAACACAGCAGCTCCCTGCAGTGGGTCTCAGTGGGACCTCAGGAGGGTGGCCAGCCCAGAAGAAAGGCCAGGACACGTTGCAAGAGGTATTTTTGGGACCACACATGATGTTTCTTTAGAGTTCATGGAGCAAAGAAAGGCACCGGGCCAGGAAAGTGCAAGGCAAGGGTCAAAGGCAGGAGCGGGACAGGATGATTCCTCTTACAAGGGGCTGATGGTTTTCCAGCCATCACCCATGGGAAAGCTTCACTCAGGGTGAGCACAGCAGGGACACCTCCAGCACCCTCACATCCCTCTCCACCACAGGGTGAAGAACCCCCAGCCCCAGCCATGCCCACAGCCCCATCCGTACCCTCGCTCGAGTGCTCCCTGCAGCTCCCATGAGGCTCCCAGGAAGGCTGGTGCCGATTTGCCGGCACAGGGGCGAAGTTCCCCAGGGAGTGTCCCAGGGGACAAAGGTCTGGCTTTGTGCAGGGGGAGAACAGAGCCATATGTCACCCTGGTACAGCTGTAAACACCTCCAGGCCCAAAATTCACACGCATGGGGACACCCAACAGCACCGCCCAGCCCAGGCACCTTTGCCCTGCCACCCACGGCGTTCCCAGGGAGGAGACTGCCATAACATCAATACAACCACGTTTCAGAGCACCACAGCCAAGCCCACCAAGCTGGAAACCACCACAGTGGAGACCAAGCTGGTGCAAAGGTCTATACCCTGGTGGTCTTCACCATGTGGTCTCCACCATGGGGGTCACCATGATTGAGACCACCGGAGTGCAAAACACCCAGGTGAACACCATGGTGGGTGTGGTGGTCCCCACCATGGCCAAGACCACCTCATTTGAGGCTACTGGGGTGGAGACTGCCATGGCTTCGTGCCACCCACCCAGCCACCCACACTGCCCCTGCAATCCCCAGCCCATCCCTCTGCCCTCCCCATGCTGCCACCATTCCCAGCAGCCCTGTGCCCATGCTCCCCGAATATCTGCCCCTGCTTTTAAGTGAGAAGAAGCTGATTCAAGCCAAAACCCCCAGCACTCCTCCTGTCACACCCAGAAACACCTGGGGGGTTTGATGTTCCCAGCTCTCGCCTGCTGTCCCCGCTGCAGCCGGAGGATGCCACGTCCCCATGGACAAGTCGCCAGTGCTGACCACGACGGAGCAGCGGCACAGCTCGCTGCAAACCCCAAAGGGCAAGAAAGCATCACCCGGGCGAGCAGGGGGTCACAAGGGGCTTTCACCCCACATCTTCTCCCTGGAAGAGCCGCCCGGCGCCGACGCAAGCCAGGACAAGCCGCGGCTCCGCCGCCGGCAGTGGAAGCCTGCACAGCAACTCCCGCTCAGCCAGCCCTGGGGTTCCCCCCCTTGTCCCCATCGTGCCCGGCTCCCCCCAGCCCTCACCTCAGCCAGAAGAAGCTGAGCATTTGCGGGAGGTGTTGAGGTGACGGCTGGCTCGGAGGAGAAGCGTCCGGACACCTGCGGGCGCGGGCGTCGAGGCCAGGCTGGCTCGGAGCCCTGGGCCGGGGCCAGCGCACACCCCCTCCCGCTTCCCTAAATACGGCCGTGCAGAACTTTTCTTAAGGTAGCGCTTGGCAGATCTGCGCTCGCCTGGAAAATGGCCGGCGCTCGGGAGGCTGGCTCTGGATGCAGGAGGGAATGTGTCGGGCTGGCTGCGGAGCCAGGGAGAGCGGCGGGAGGCTGCCAGCATCCCTGCGGAGCGGGGTGCTGCTGCTTCCCCCGCCCCTCCCCAGGGAGCAGCTCCTGGGCTGAGATCCCCTCCCCAGCCCGCTCATCATCCTCTTCTCCCCCCATCACCTCAGCAAGGGGCACTGAGTAAAACTTACCTGAAAATATCGGTATTTTCCCCAGAGCCGTAGGCGCTGACACCAAGCTCGGCAAACTTCTCCAAATCCAATCCAATCCACACAGCTGCTCCCTGGCCCTGCTGCCTTTGAAGTACCTCTGACAGGGCTTGTCACAAAAAAACCCCCCCTTTTTTTTTTTTAACAAGGAAATAAAATGCAAATTGCCCTGTCACCGCATTAATGACTAATGGGTTTGGTGGAGATGTTGTTCTATTTGTATTTGATTTACACACTTTTACAAGTGAATCTTGGTAATCAACCTACAAGAGTTTGATCAAAGCTCTTGGCAGGCACCGGCAGCACAAGTATTGCCACTGGAAAGCCAGCAGAGAAATAATTAAGCAGTTTCAACAGGAAATAAGGCCCCACTCTTTTTCTTTTTTTTATTTTATTTTGGTAAATAAGAGTAACAAAGCACTGGAACAAGGCAAAAGCCCCTTCCTTTGCCACCTAAATTTTAGGCTGGTTGTGTGAAAAACGTTCATCAAAACCCTAGAGCCAGGCAGAGGGGAGGTGGGAGACCTGGACAGCTCTGCAAGGGCTGGGCCGGGCAGGGGTGGAGGTGGGGCCCAGCTCAGGGTGAAAACTCCCTGAGGGGGGTTTGGAGCCTTTGGGGGATGGAGGAAGCAGCGCTGCATTGCACCAGGTGATTGATCCGATTATGGTGATGGAGATTCTCTTTGGAAGAAGATTGTTGCCTGAGGACTTTAACCCCACTGAGCATTCACTGCTCAGCTACTTGGATAAAATCTGCATTCTTCATTCCATGTGCAGGAACAGAGAGGCCCTTCCGCCCTGCACAACCCCTTCCATGTCTTGCAGGTGACTTTGCACACCCAGCTACGATTAGATTCCATTATTTCAGAAAACAACATTACCTTTAAAGCATTCTCTTTTGGGAAAGCAAATAAGATATTTCTCACCGGGGTGGTCTTCTACCCATCTAGCCCAGGTTTTTGCCCTGCAAACCAGATCACAGCGAGCGTCCTCCAGAACATCTCCCCACCTTTAGCACAGCGGCCCCTGGCCAGGAAGCTCATCGGAGATCTCTCCCTCCCTCCTTAGGACTGTTTGTTTCTGCAGTCAGAGATTAGGATCAAAAGGTTTGTTCCGTGCGGGGAAAACGATTCTCCCCACTCGTCAGAGGGAGCAGCTCACAGTCAGAAACACTTCAGATGCTTGAGCCACGCTCGAGCCTCCAAACAAAAGTTGCAAGGAGAGGTTGATGTTTTCCAGGCCCAATTAGCACAGTGTTGTAATTCCCGAGCTCTCAGGCTGCCTGCATCCCTTCGCCCCGGCCGCCCAGCGAGCGCACGCCGGCACCAGCTCCCTCCTTCTGATCCATCACCATATGCCCGTCTTTTACAGTTCTTTGGTGCGTGATGCTCAGAGAGTGGATAATTAGCTAAATGAATTAATTGACATTCATACTTGTAATTAGCAACCGGTTACAAGCAGCTATTCTCCTTGGGACAGCTAAAATTTCTCAGGGATTGGTGTTAAAATACTGGAAAATCGTTCGGG
Source organism: Parus major (assembly GCF_001522545.3). Lineage (NCBI taxonomy): Eukaryota > Metazoa > Chordata > Aves > Passeriformes > Paridae > Parus > Parus major. The sequence continues at coordinate 26,521,672 of NC_031777.1, read as the reverse complement.
GTAGATAACGAGGGCCGGGAGTGCTGATGGCGCCCGGGTTCTGCCAGGGCTGTAAGAAACAAGCCCGTGCAAAAGCAGAGCAGGCTGTGGAACGTGTTGGATACGCCGCTGCTGCTCGGGAGGAGGAGAACTTTCCAGCTTCGGAAGAAATCCGGGCCAGATGGGCGGCCTCCAGCCGGCGGCTCCCACCAGCTCCCGGCTAACCCTTTCCACCCCCACTTACCGGAGAGTTCGCAGCGAGGCCCCGGCAGCGGAGGCTGCTCATGCAAAGCAATGGGAATTGGATGTCGTGAGTGTTAATTAAACCATTAATTACTGCTGAGCGGGGGGGAGGGGGAAAAAAAGTGACCTATTGGTTTTATCGCTTCTTGGAGTAGTTGGGAGGATGAATTGCTCTGGGGCTCGGCAGTGGGCAAAAGGGGCTGCGGCATGAGGTAGATCTTTGCTGACATGTAGGTTTTCTCAGATTTTAAGGGGATGCTGGCGATGGTGCTGATGCAGGCACAGGTAATCCCAGCACCCTGTGAGGCCAGGAGTGGGACCCACAGTAGGGACAGGCTTAGTGGAGACTGAGACCCCAGCTCTCCTGTTCTCCTTGGGGAGACCACAACACTAGAGGCTTGGACAGGGTGTCCTAAAATGCCCTTAGCAGGGATCCTACTCCCAGCCACGGGGTGCAGTCATCACCCACAAGCCCTGACAATCTGCACCCACAGCCCCTGGAGTCACAGCCCCAGAGAGGAGATGTGCAGGGACTCCCCGCCCCCAAAATGTAGCAGGGGTGGGTGACCTGAAGGTCTCTTCTCCCTGGAAAAGGCCCCCCAAAATCTGGGCACCGATGGGAAGGAAGGGAGGGCAGCACACAGGCATTGCCATACAAATGGCTCGTTATGGAAAAGAGGAGAAAAAGTGATAGTAGTGCATTTCATAAATCGAACTCTCATGTCTTGCTGCATCAGGAGCTCTGCACTGCCGGGGAGGAGAGCCTGGGCTGGGGGTCCAAAGGCCACCAGGGAGGATGAGCCCTCCAACTGCTCAGGGACCAGCAGTGGGGTGCCCTGCCCTGCTGCAGCCTCTCATCCTGTCAAGCTCTGCTACCCACGGTGGCTGCAGCAGCTCTGGCTGGCACAGAGGCAATGGCAGAGGGTGATAGGACAGGGTGATAAACTGGCACCCCACAAGCCTGGGTCTCCCTCAGAGAAGGGCTCTCCCACGGCTCCTGGCACGGGATCAGGGCCGCATCACTCTGCCAGGAATCCTGTTCTTGGCTCCTCCAAGCTATCAAAGCTTTAGATCTCCCTGGCATCGCCTGGGGTTTAAAGGCTGGGGAAAGGGACAAAAAAAAAAAAAAAAGCCAATCTCAGAAGAGAGGCAGTGGGAAAGGCTGGGCCAAGGAGCTGTCATGCCACCCCTTCAGCTACTACACACCCCAGTACATTCTCAAACACACTGCACAAGATAGCAGGGAGGCTAATTTTTCTTTAGCTGCAGGCAAAAAAAAAAAAAAAAAATTAAAAGAAAAAATCAATTACAAGGTAACCTATTTTTCAACTCCTCCATTGCTATTTACTTAATTTCAAGGCTGGCTTGCCCACCCTGCCAGGGAGAGGATGAGGGAGGCCATGTGCCACAGGGCTGAGCCAGGTTCTGGCTCACTGTGGGGTTTAGTTTGGGTTTAATTGAGACACCAAAGCTCAGAGCAATGAGGGTTTGTTTGAAAAGGACAGCAGGTGACATGGGGCACCCAGGCAGAGTCCAGCCCTGGTGGGGATGGGCAGCACCAGGGGTTCCCCTCTCCTTTCTGGAGAAGGTTTGGGAGGTGCTGGTGGCCTGTGTGGACAGGGACTGCAAGGGGGGTCCATGGGGACAGGAATAGCGCCAGGTGTCCACAAGAGCAGAGTCCCAGGGAATCTGTGGAGCACTCAGGGGGTACGTGAGGACAGGGCCATCCCAGGACAGTCCACGAACACTTGGATATCGGGAGCAGTTACACAGACACAGGACACCCGGGGGCACATGGGGACAGGACACTGGGGGTAACAGAAACACTCATGGGGTGGGGAAGCCACAGGACATCCCTGGACACGGGGACATAGGATCCTGGGGGTGCACAGGGACAGGGACCCCCGGGGATCACACAGACACAG
>NC_031777.1:26509146-26518749 GCF_001522545.3 Parus major | reverse complement strand
AGCCCCTTCCGCGCCCCGCCCCGCCCGCGCGGCGCCGCGCGGCCCCCGGGGGGGACCCGGACCGAGGGGGAGGGACACGGAGCGGCGGAGGGACCGGGGCACGAACCCGGTGCCCACCCTCCTGCCCCCCTTCCTGCCGGCCAGGGGGAGGGGAGAGCGGGACGGCGGCGCCCCCACGCGTGCCCGCGCCCGTGGCCGCGGGGGTTCGGGTGCTGCTGCCGCTGCCGGAGCGGGGCTTCGCCTCCGCTCCCGGGGCTGCCGGGCCACGGTGGCACTCGCCCCCTGGTTATGGTGGGGACTCTCCGCAGGCCTTTATCAATAATGCAGTGTTATTAATTATGCTATTTAATTAATTATGCGCGTGCAGCATCTACCAGCGGATCGCTCCGCTGCCTTCATAAAAAGCCTTTTGCTGGTTGGGGTTCCGCAGGCAGGCCTTGGACCCCGGAGCCACTTCGGGCACCGGCGATGTTCTGGCGCTGGGGATGCTCCGGCCGAGGTCCAGCCCCGACCTCCCTGCAGCCGCCGGCACAGCTGCGCGGGTAAACAGGAAACCCCAACACCGCAGCTCCCGCCGGAGCCAGAAACCCCAACCCCACGGCAGGCAAATGACTCCTTCCCAAAAACATCAGCGGCTCCGCGGGGCGGGCTGGCAGAGGGGATGGGTGGCAGCCCCCCGCTAGCGCTGCCCGCCTGCCGAGCTCATTTCAATGCGAGCCATGCAGAGCGCTCGCCACCGCCACTGAGGTGTGGAAATCTCGCCCAGACGAGGAGGGGGTTCTTCCTGCTCGCAGGTTTAGAGGGGAAAAAAAAGCCTTATTAGAAGACGGAATTTTAGACACCAAATCCAGCCGCTTTCAATGGCTGCGTGTTGTTCCAGGGAGGCTGTGAAATGAAGGGGTTAGTTTTGGAGGGGTGCAGGAAGTGTGCTGGATGGAAACCCCTCTCTCGTCCTCCCCATTAGCATCTCCAGCAGTCATTGTGCCCTGGAGTTTTGCTTTTCCCATGGGAAAAGGGAATACCAGGCTGGCAGCAACATGAAAATAGAACAACCTATAGCTTGGTCAAAATTAAAATTCAAAACCCAAACTGCCAGCAGCAGTGCCTGGTGGGAGGACAGTCCTGCAACAGGCTGGGGTGCAGTGTGCCAGGCAGGAAAGCAGCCTGTACAGATCTGTGTCCAGCCAGGACGGTAGTGGTGACCATCTGCAAGAGCACACTGCCCACACACCCACTGTGGATAAGGGCCACGTCACCTCGGAGGCTCACGGAGCCATTAGAGTTACTGCACCTCTGTAAGTGCAGGGCACAATTAAGGATGGAAAATTTAAAAATGTGTTTATTTTTACAGATGATGTTCCAGCAGAATATTCCCAGTGAATTGACAAGCACAGGCTTTCTTCCCAGCAATGGGCACCCTCAAGAGCCCCGGGTAGAAGCCGCCAGGCAGTGATGGATCAACAGCTCAAGGAAGGGGCCAGGAGAAGGGAAGCTGCTCTGGGAGGTCAGGAAAGGCCAACTAAAACTTGGGAGCATTTTGATATCCTGACGAGCCCCGGCAGCAGGGGCTTGAGGGCTCCTTTCTGCTGTGGGGAAGTCAGGGATGGGTGCAGGGACGTTGCCTGCCCAGGCCAGAGGCAATAAAGCGCCTGGAGTGATGCAGCAAAACAGGATGGAGTCAGGTGTCAAAATAAATCATCCATGGAGGCAAGGCAGGGAGGAGAAGGAGGAGGAGGAGGAGGTTTACTGCTCTTGAGCCTCCCTATATCTAACAAAGCCCCAGAAACCCCAGGTGGGCAGCAGGAGCCGGGCAGGATCTGGCTGGCTGTGGCCCCAGCTGTCCCAGAGCGGAGCTGGTCCTGGCCAGGCATCCCAGCACTCCAGCTCTCCTGGGAGCTGCTTTTCCCATCCCTTTCCAGCTCCTGCGGCTTCACCTTGTGGCAGGCAATGCACAGAGCTGCCAGGAGTGATAAAATGGCTGTCCCCCAAATTTATGGAGTTTATCTGTGAATAACTCTTGGAGGTGAAGCGGCCGTTGAGCCGGGGAGGAGGAAGGCTTTACTTCAGGAAAAAACTCTCCCAGGGGCAACGCAGGGCAGGCAGGAGCCCAGACCCAGTTCCAGAGACCAGCAGGGACGTGCCCCGTGCCCCCCAGGCCCCCCAGCTTGTAGGGCTGGAGCATCCCCGGGGTGAGCTCTCCACTCACCCACGCTGGGGGAAGCCAAAGGCTCGTTTCCCATCCGCAGCGTGTTTATTAGGAGCTAAGTCATGAAGAGGCTTTGGCACATCTCCGTGGCTCCCGTGGAGCGTGTTTAGCACAGCAGAGATCGCTGCTTCTTCCAACAGCACGTGCATGCCTGGGATTTCCATGCCGGCCAGGCATTGTGCCCCACGCTCTCTTCCCATGCCAATCTTTTCTTCTCCCCCACACAAAAAAGGTTGTATCAATGAGCTATGGAGCTATGACTCCTGGGGAAGCACAGCTGAGGCTGAGCAGGCTGGAGCCTCCCCCTCATACCCCCTCCCCACTCTGCTGCAGTAACATCCATCCTAAGTTTTCTGAGCCTCTTCTAATTTTGGAGGCCGTTAGCAAATCAGGCGCTGTTGCAGCCAAACGAGGCTGCCAATGTTTCCTTTAAAAGCTGCTTTCACTCCGAAGGACTCTTCTAGATGGTTTGCTTTTAATAGCAGGCTGCAGGGTGCAACGCCCAGCTCGTGGCCAGGGCTCTCTTTGGAGAGGGAAGGGACTGGGTGGCATTGGGACTGGGGACGTGCAGGATGTGCCCATCCATCGTGGGCCATGGCAATGCACACGTGCATCTCTTTCCTGCTTCAGACCAGCAAAGATCCTCAGCCCCTTGCAGAGCTGATCCCACTGCAGCCCATTTCCTCCTTCCCATCGCCAGCTTGTGGGGAAGTCTTTATAGCAGAGGGGGACAAATACAGCTCCTAACCATGGTGATATCTTAGAGGAGAGGGAAAGGCCAGAGGAGCCATGGAGAAGCAGGAGGCAGTGAGGTCAGCACACTGGTAGGTGTGAGTGCTTTGAAAAACCCAATTGCTGCTTCAGTATAACCAGATTCAGGAAAATGAAGCTGAAGTGTGAAAAATGAAAGTGAAAAGATAGGAACCAACCCACGGCTATTTATTCTAAAAATACTGACCTAAATACTTAAGCGCACATATAAAAGTAGTTGTCTTTGCTGATTTCCTTTATGAGAGTCTCCCGGTTTGGTTATTATTTCGCTCAGAAACCAGAAGATGAGGATTTTTGGAGACATGAAGATTGTGCTCTAGCCTGGCACTCCAGAAGCCTTTTGCCCAAAGCTGTGTGCCCAAATGTCATATGAAAGCCCAGCTTTGAAATTCATGCATTAAGCTAACGAGGCCCTGTGGTGAGCAGCCCACACCTTCGCCGATCAGAATAGGAAAGGCTTTGGCTGGGTCTCATCCAATGGCTCTTGTGTTTCTCCATGGGTGGGATGATGGCAGTGGCCATGGGCATACTGTGGGCATGGCAAAGGCCCCAGAAGAAATTGGGGAGCAGAGGGAGGCACTGGAGCAGTGGCCTTGGCACAAAGCATCCCTCATCTTGTGGCATTGGCAGAGCTGGGCTGTTGTCACATCTGGGCTGTTGTCACATCTGGGCTGGGGTTCACATCTGGGCTGTTGTTGCAGGCAGTCAGCAGCCTCTGCCCACTCCCCACTCATCTGGAAGCAGCCAGGGCCAGGATGTGGGGAAGCTGTGGGCAGCCCACGTACTGAGCCTGCCTTCGTGTAAAACTCCCTGGGACTGGTGACACGACATGGCCGGCGCAGCGGGGACATCGCAGAGGAGCACCTGCCCTGCAGGCAGCCCTCTAACTGGGTATTTTGGGGTTCCCAAGAACACATCCCTGGAGGCATCTGGGTCAAGCAGTGGGGTGGATGGTGAGGGAAGCCCAGGTGCAGGGGCCCAGGCAGCGCACGGGGACCCCTGCGCGGTCACAGCCCCCGATGCGGCACCGTGACCTGCTCTGCACGACCTTCCTGGGGAAGATTATGAAAGTGCATTACGTGTGGAGGCAAAACGGATGGAGGAGCGGGCAGGAGTGCTGGGTCAGCAAGTCGTGCAGGCTGGATGAGCGGTGAGTGCTCAGAGGGAGAAGGAAGAGACGTGCTGAAAACAGTAAAGGTAAAAGCTGGGCGCGGGGAAAGGTCCCAGGGGGGAGAGCCAGGCACAGCGTTTCCATATGACAATGTGAAGGTGCAAGCCAGGAGAACATGGGCTTGATAAAATGGGCTGGTTTTGGGGTTTTTTTCAGTTAGAAAAAGGGGTGCTCAGGGTCATGTGGGTGCAGGAAAGGGCTCCTTTTGGAGTGTGGTGTATGGCCTGGGGGCAAGGCTGTTCCATAGAGTATTCTGCAGACCAGGGGATGGATGAGCACCAGCCAGGTCTCCTCACTGCCTGCTGGGAAGCGAGGTGGCCATGCATGGCTGGGTGAGTGAGCAGAGCCAAAGCAAGCCCTCCAAGTAGCAAGAGCTTGGGAGGATGTTGCAGAGGTGAGTGTCCCTGAGGACATTGGCTCCAATGGCAGGCTGCTGACTGGAAAGCCTTTCCTATAGCCCTGAGGTCCCCCTTCCTCCCACAAAACTCCCAGGAGTGATGGAGGAAACCCTCGTGGGCAGCAGAGCCAGTTGGACCACAGCTCACCCTGCAGCAGCTTTTTACCTAAAATAAGGCTGCTAAAATAAGTACCCAAACTGTCACCGTGCTCGCAGCAGATTTACAGCTCCATGCACGCACCTGGCACTGGTCCACCCCGCTGTGGGAGCACCCACGGGGCCAGTGGCAGCAGGGGGAAGGTCTGCTCCAAAACCCAAGGTCACCCTCCATCAGAGGTGCTCTGGCCCCACTGCAGGGCACTGGAGGGGGTGGCTGGCTCAGGGCACTGCTGGCAGCACATATCAGGCAGAGACAGATGGAAGAGGTGACAGATAAGGGACTCTGCCTGGAGAAGAAACAGGAGAGATAGGACCCAAATGCTCTGCCCCAGCAGAGAGGAGGCTCAAAACCAGACCCAGCAGAGCTGGATTTAGATCCCGTAACGCCGGCTGGGTGCCTGTTCCCTGCCTAAACCCCTCCTTGCCAAGGGCAGGGGGGTGAGGAAACCACTGATGTTGAACTGCAGATACTTAGGCAGTGCAGTGGGGCTTCTGCTGGCTCCCAAGGCAGCTGAAAACTGCTGCCACCCCAGAGAGGCTGCAGCCCTTCACTTGAGAATGGCTGGCATGGGGCACAGCTTGGAGGCTGTCCTGTGGGATGACTGAGAGGACTCCAAGACAGGCACCATCCCATTATCTGTAGGGTCTGCAGGCACACACAGCTCTGCTGGGACCCCCCTTGGAGGGTCCCTGCAATGCCATTGCCATAGGAGACCAACAGGCAGCACTCCTCTGTAACCTCCTGAGGCATCCTGACTTTGTGCCAGTGCCCTGCTTGGCCCCACAGAGCTGCCACCAGAGCTCAGCCACAGGGAAGGAGCAGGGTCAGACACAGACAGCACCACATGGGAATGTCAGCAGCACTTCTGGGAGCCAGGCTGGGGTTGTCACCCTGCAGGACCACAGCCCCTGCACGATGGTTTGCCTGGGGACAGGGTATTTCATTGCAAAACGTCCCTTGCAGGGAGGTGCAGGCTAGCAGCAAAGGAGGTGGGAACAAGGAGAACCAGACTTGCCCAGAGCAGCTGGCACTGGCAAGAGGTGACACTTTGTCAGGGTGACAGGGTAACCAAGGTCTGACATTTTGGATTTTGCCTTTGCTCCATTCCTCAGGAGTCAAACCACGAGCGTGTGGGGCTTGCAAGTAGTCTGTGCTCCTGAGACAGAGAAGTCCTGCTCCTCAGCTTTATCTCTGTCACTTTCTCCCTTTGTGCCTTCTACCTCTGTCACCTCTGCAACAACAGGAACCCACAGAGTTAAAATCCCAGGAGCAGCAGCTATGGGAATGCAGCACGGTTTCCCAGCTTTCCCTGGGGACAGCCCAGGAGCCATGTCCCACATGGGTGCTCCTGCTCGGCACTTTGCAGTGCCTGCCTGCAGCCGAGGTTAGCGCAGGAATTGCGGTGAGGAATTGGAGCTGCCACGCAGGGAGCTGCTGGGGAATAGCTGCCACGCTTTACATTCACAGCCCATCTATTTTGCAATAACTTCACCATGATGTTCCCACATAGACAAGCCTAAGCTAGCATAGATAATGAAATGGGTTAAAGGAGACAGGCGGAGGGAGAGGAGAGGAGCCAGCAACTGGTAGTAAATCAGGGAGAGAACAGGGTTGCTTTAAATTCAAGGTCTTGGTGGCAGGGCAAGTTTGGTTTGTGCCAAGAGGCATGGGGTTCAGAGGATGAGAGACTGTTGGGGAAGACAATAGTGTCTCCTTGGTGGGACCACCAACTTGTGTCACCCACCAAATCCCACCCTGCTCCTGTCATTCCCCTGTGCCTGCCCCTTGGGCATCACTGGGATTAAGCACAGCCAAGGGCACCCATCCTGCATGATAAGGGGTGGTCAGAGGATCCTGAAGGAGCTGCCAGCCTGGCAGGGCAGGCAGTGGGTTCTGCTCTGCAAGGAGAAGGTCCTGCAGGCCTTCATCAGCTCTTGGTCAGGGCCTGGGGAGACCCAACTGCTGAGACTCCCCCACCTTTGGCACGGGCTTCAAGGCAGTCCAAACAAGCTAATTAAATCCTGCTCTGCTTAATCAGAGCCATTGAGCACCAGTCAGAAGAAATTAATCCCGTGTTTTATTAGATACCGTTTGAAGTCGTGTTTGGCACCTCGTCCTCGGTTCTCATCTCCTTCTGGGGAAGGAAGAAGGACATCTGCGGGGAAGAGCGAGGGTGCAGCAGATGGCAGCAGGGATGATTCAGGGACTCGAGGAAGGAGCTGCGACTCCAGAGGCATCCCTTGGGTGGGAGGGGAGTGGGGGGGACGAGACACCTCTCCCTGCATCCCACAGCCTACCCCCTCCCCACAGCTGAGAGCCTGCGAGCCAGGCAGGCATCCCAAAAATACATGTTCCTCCGCATTGCATGCTAATGGCTCTGCTCGAGAGGTCCCACTGCAATTAAAGCACAAGGAGCATTAATATGCAACGTGGAGAGGCCACTCTTCCCACAGCTACTCCCTCCCAAACCTGTCCTTCCTGCTGCGCATCCCTGCCCACTGGGAGCCTGCCCACGGGGATCCCACAGCAGTCCCAGCGGAGCTGCTGGCAGTGTGCAGTAAATTTGAGCCTCTCCTTTGCTGTGCCCAGGGGATTCTGCCTTTTCCCCCTGGCACCTTCTCCTGTCTTCAGGCTCAGCGGAGCAAGATCTGTTGGGTACCCACCAGGTGGGTGCCATGCAATGCAGCCCTGGCATGGGAGACACCCTGACAGCTGGGAGAAATCCACAGGCAGGTGTTTAAAACAACCAGCTGGGTGATGGTTTGGGGTTTTTTTTTATGACTATTGGTGCTTTAATTTCTGCAACCCCAGAAAAACTCCTGACAAAGAGAAAGTCTGGCCCAGTAAGGTAGCCCACAGGTCACCCTCCACACCTTGGGAGCTCTCGGTAGCCTTGGTACATCCTCCTGCAACTCGGCAAGATGAAGCTGCTGACTTTTGGGTGTGGGGATTTATTTTTTCCTAAATTTCCTGTCACAACTTGCATTAAAACTTTGCAGAGCCACTTAATTGCGTTCTGTGGTGGTGATGATATGAAATTAGTCTCCCTTCTGATCTTTAGCTAAGTTGGTCCAAAGCACCAGCTTATAATTTGCTCTAATCACCGGGTCGTGGAAGATGTGAAGGCAGGGCCGGTGCCCGGTGAATTCACACGGGCTGCGAGTTTCCGCCCTTGCTGTGCCGGCATTTGGCAGCTGGCAGGTCGGGCTTTGCCACCCTGGGATGGGAATATTGATCATTTCTTTTGGTGTCACTTTGGGAAGTTCTTGATCAACTGCTCTTGGGTCATTTCCCCTAGAAAGGGTTGGGAACTACAGCTGCCCAGAGGAGAGGAGGGAAAGCCGAGGTGGTTTCCTGTCTTCCTTCTCAGGCTGCTCCCTCCTCTGAGCATCTCGGAACATCCTCCACTCCTATCTGGAGACCTGGAGCCAGACTGCTGAAGGCACCTGGAGAGGCAGAGATCCTGTCTCCCATCTCACTTCCCTAGGCTTGCTGCATGTCCCAAACTACTCCAGGGGCTGGGGAGAGGAAGTGGCTGGGTTTTGCCTACTCACTTATCCCAGAAAATCATAGAGTGAGAAGAAAACAAGCTCCCGATGAACAGGAGCAGGGCAGGGCAATATCCTGGGCACAGAGAGGCCCTTTTGCTGCCGTGGGCACAGCGCCCATCATTCCAGTGGCATTAGTGCTTTCCACCTCCACGCAGGAGGTACAGGATATCATGGTATTATTTTTAACTAGGGATATTTAGTGAACTTCTCACGTGCTGCTGGAGGGTCAGATTTATCCCATAGCCTCAGTCCCAGGGGACACTCCCAGTTATTTTTGAAGCCATCAGAGCAGCAGAGGAGCAGAGGGATGCAAAGGCTCAGGAGACACGAAGTCTGTGGTTTGTCTGGCCTGTCCCTCCGGTCTGTGCCACAGAGGCGTGCGTGGAGCAGAGCCCCACACTCCTGCCTTGCCATCCCCGCCGTCACCCCGGCCCCCCAGCACAAACCCTAAAACCTGAGCCAAAAGCCCCAGGTTTTCCCTTTCTCCTGAGACAATCTCGGACGCCTGCAAGTTTTGATCCTTTTCGACCTACCGCATTGCAAGACTTTCTTCTTCTTCTTCCCCCCGCCCCAGTTCAATTTAAACCTCAATTTAAACCGTGAAGCGAGTTTGGCCCTGCTCAGGCAGGTCCCGATGGCCGTGAACATTCCCACGGGCGCCGCAGCGCTGCCGCCGCCGCGGGAATCCCTCCCACGGCCCGCGGCTCCCCACGCCGCCGCCCCGAGCCCCCCGGGCCTCGCACGGAGCGCAGGGCCCCGCTCGCACCCGGCATCCCCCGTGTTTCACGTGTGACCTCCCCGTTCCAGCAGCGGGGAACTCAGCGCACAGCCCCAGCCAAGCGCGCAGCCGCCGGCCCGGCTGGTTTTTGTTCAGCCACTCACTTCGGAGCTAGAGGTGAGGCCAGGGCAGGGGGAACGAGCTGTTGGAAGCCTTTATTTTTGTGCTGCTCCAACATCTGTCCCCACCGGCACTGATGGTTAGTTTGGTGGGGTCCTGCAGAAATAGATGTTGGTGGGGAGAGGGATGCAAAGCCCTGACTCCGAAATGAGAGGTGCCCCGGGACACAACGGTGGCCTTGCCCAAGCCCCCGGAGAGAGGCAGGAGGGCTCCCCACAGCCCACGCTGCGCGACCCCCACCCAGCCCGGAGGGGGTGGCTTTCCCCCAGTGTTTTTTAGAGCGGCCAAGCGAACAAGACCCGTGACCGGAGCTCGCAGCCAGGCTGGCCCCGGGCTCCGCTCAGCCGGGCGCGCCTGGCCCCGAGGTGCCCGCCGGCAGCCCCGTGCTGGGGTGCGCGGAGCCGGGCGGGACCCGCCGGGGTCGGTCCGGAGGAGCAAAGGCGGCGTGC
>NC_031777.1:26454556-26507831 GCF_001522545.3 Parus major | reverse complement strand
CGAGGCGCGGCGGAGCCACCCCCGGCCCCGCGGGAGCGGCGGGCAGGGCTCCCGCTGGAGAGCTGCCGGGCCAGCCTCAGGCACCGGGCTGTGCCGGTGCCACTGGGGCGCCCAGGGGAGCCGGGCTGGGCGGCTGCGAGGCTGGGAGAACTCCCTGAAGTCTCACGGGGGTTATCCCTTCAAGGTGTTGCCTCTTAAAGGCTACTTTGGCTTCCTTAAGCAGCCGGCATCCCCGCTGCTGGCGGTCAGGTCGGAGCAGCGTGACGCTGGGATGCGCAGCTGGATCCAGCTGTGGTCCCATCCCAGCCGTGGGCCCCGTGGGTGGGAAGCCGCTCACCTGCGCTGACCCGGGTGCCCGATCCCTGATGAGTAACTGCTCTTCTCCTGTCTCTCCCTGCCGTGCAGCGTGTTTTGGGACCTGTACTGCGCAGCTCCCGAAAGGCGAGACACTTGTGAACATTCGAGTGAAGCCAAAGCCTTTCATGACTACGTGAGTAACAAGTTTCTAATCCTCGCGGTAATTACGGCGTTGGGGAGCTCCGGCGCACCGAGAGCCAACCTAACGTAACCAACTGGCAAAAAGCGTGGGGTTTTTTTAACCAGCAATGTTCTGATTTGACTGAACAGTATTTCATAATGTTGCAATTATGTAAATGAGCTCAGATACTTATCTTAAGCACTTAAAGGCATTTGGGCTAGTGGTTGAATTAAGAAGTTTTGCATAGCAATGGACAACGAAGATTTTATAGAGGGTCGATGGTGAGATATTTCATGTTGAGGACACTGTGATGGTGAGATGTTTCATGCTGAGGACACCTCCAAGGGTGGGCGGGGGTTGGATTTTGGTGGGGAGGAGAAGGGGGAATTCCCCAAACCACTGCTGAATGCCCCAGTTAATATCTTCTTGCCTTTGGGAAGGCTGAGGGCTTCCTTGGATTCCTGAGTCCTCCCTTGATCCCAGCAGGGGAGAGGTGTTGTCTTGTTGAAGGCAGTGTTGCAGACCCCCGTTGGTCGGTCGTTGCGTGCCTTGGCTCTCCATGGTTTGGGCTGCTCTCCACAGAGGTGGCAGCATGACCCAGGGATGGATGGTGCTTCTGGGGTGGCATGCTTGAGTCTGAGGTGTCTCCTGGAGAACCCCTCTTGGCGAGGGTGCATGGCATGTCTGCCCAAGTGGGTGACGGGTGGGCTGCCCACTCCCGTCCCGCACGCGGTGCCCGTATCTGCAGCGTTGGGAGGAATTTGCATCAAAGGATTAGTCACCTGGCTGCGGGCTTGGACCCCAGTCAAGTGCATTTAAACCTTGTAGCAGGAGCTGGTTTTGTCTGCTCTGGGGAGACTATGGCATGGAAACCATTTTTCCTCCCTTCCCAAGTTTCTCGTTGCCTCAACATGCCACGCTTGGGATGTGTGAGGGTTTGCTGGCGAGCAGTGCTGGGCGAGTGTCTCAAGGACCTCCACGGCGCTCTCACACGCTGTGTCCTCTCACATGCTGGACACATTGGTCGCCCTGGGGCACGGGCAGTGACCAAGAGGCTTGGCTGGGTGCTGAGCTGCCTCTTCTCTTCCCACCCCACTGGGTGATGGGAGAACTGCGTCTGGGTATTTGCTAGGTGGAGTTTGTCTGTCCATCCCTGCATTGCTTGTTTTCACTGGGTCGGATTAGGATGGTGAACTCCTGAACTAAGGGTCAGAACTGACAACCAGCAGTATGTCTACAAGTTATTGGCTTCTGCTCGCTTTCTGGATGTTTTGGGGCAAATTGTGGGGGTTTTGGGAGCCCAGATAGGACAGCAGGTTCATCAGGAGCAAGGCAAAGGTAGATCTTTGGGCAGCAGAGCCACAGGTGAAGATGACATTAGCAAGCAAGACATGGTGATGCTCCATCCACAGCAGCCTCCTCGTCGTGTCTGAGGATTTAGTGTATTTAGAGAAATTAATCTTTTTTTAGCTTGGTAATAATTCTAACAATAGGCCTGAGTGCATTAGATGATTCACATAAACTTCTTTAATACACGTTGCTTTAAGCTTACAGTAAATAGACACAATCCTGATTGTTTTTAATTCTCGGTGTAACGCAGTTTTGTAACAGCCCCAAGTGCTTTACGTTTTGGGTAACTCCTAAGAAGATTTTCATTCCCCTGTGCTTTGGCTTGGTGGCACTGGGCTTGTTTCCCCAGGCATGTTTTGGCCCCAAGACAGGGCTTGTGCTTCTCTGTGGCGTGGCTGGTGACGGATGCTCATGGTACAGTCCCTCTCTGCAGAGTGTTTTCCTGGCACAGCGTGTACTTTACAGGGCGAGGGACCTATCTGGCCAAAACTTAAATATTGACCAAAGAACCAAACGATAACCGTGGGAGTGTGAATGGAGCCTTGTTTCTCTCCAGCTTCCGGGGCAGCCTGCTGGTACCAGTGAGATCGGTGGGCATTGTCAAACACCAAACCCAGCGACCCATCAGTGGTGCATGGCAGCTAAAACAGGATGTGAGCCCCAAATGGGGCTGGATCAGTGAGTCACGAATTGCTTCGTGTGATGGTTGTGGTTAAAAATATCCCAGTCTTAAGTCTTGCCCCAGGTTGGTAGAACACTGTATTTACACTTGGCCAGCAATGGGCAAACTCTGTGTGTCCTGCTTGGTGTTTGCCCAAAATATGGTGTGTGTTAACCCAGAGGCTGTGCTACTGTAAGGATGGAAGGAGGGGATGCTTTGGGAGCTTGGCATGTCACCTTCCAGAGCCAGCACCAGAGGGGTTCTTGCCTTGGAGACAAATCTTTGGGAAGGAGGAGCAGTTCCCCTCATTAACAGGGTGCTAACGGTGGGATTTACATGATGTGTCATTTCCACTTCATTTTCCAGCATAACTGTATGAAAACTATTAGGAGCAGCAGGACAAATTGCCAATTCCCCTCTCCAGTCTTGAGTATTTAAATCTTCATCCAGAAATTAAAGTAAGGAGAAATCCCACTGCTCTTTTTTTGAGGGGACCCTTGAAAATTGTGGGGTCTTGTGAGCTCTCAGAAATACTTTTTACCTTTCCCCTAAGGTTTTTCTCCCAAGCTGGCACAAAAGCCTGCTGGGACTTTGTAGAAAGGTACTTGTTGGGAGAAGAATGATGGGAGTGGGTATTGACCTGGTACAGGCAGGAGGAATGCTGCTCTGCTCAACTCTTCCATCTCTGGCAGGTCTGTGTGTCTGTTCACACAGCTATCGAGTTGTGTTAGTTGGAGGGTTGTTAGTCATCCTCTTCCACCTGTACCCAAAGAGTTTATCCAAGGTTACAGCCCCTTGAGCACTCGCCAACTACTAAAACTCAACCCATAGCCACTGATTTTGGGCTCCTCCAAGCCCCATGGCGAGCACACCAGCGTTCCGGCACGCTCCTGGAGCTGGCGGGCTTGCAACGGGATCGCTCGTCATGACAGGGGATTTCAGCCGCCGCGTTATCTGGGAATTGGCTGATGGCTGGTCGCAGTTGAGCATTTCAACGCCGTGAAAGCCAATACAATTTGAGTTAGCGGTGATGACTGCCAGTTTAAATACCGCAGTGAATTTCTGTCAAAGAGCTAATACATAGAAAGGGGAATTGCAGAAAACTTGATCACCAGAACCACTTCAGTCGATTTTGGCCTCAAGCTACAGAAAATGAACTTAAATCTAGTTGACTGTTGCTACGTACTTTTTTGTGGTATTGCTCTGTCTGCACAGCCAGCTCATGTCAACATGCAGGAGAGAAAACTCGGGGTAGCCTTTAGGTGATGAAGACTTTGACTTGATCATTGCCTTCCTCTGTTGCCCCCAGTTTCCTCCTGAGAAGAACCTGTACTTGGGAGCATTTGGGAGCTTCCTTTGCAGCACGAGAACTGTGGAGCTGTGGCTTCAACTTGCCATTAACACAAAGCATTGATTTATTTGTTTTTGTTTTTAACTTTGGAAAGCTGCTGCAGTTCTTTCTAACTTGGATCTGGAAGGATGCTCTGCAGCAACAGAGGTGGTTGCTGCTGGAAGTGCAGTGGTTGGTCTGGGAAAAGATGGTGTGTTTGGGGCTCCCGTCTTCCTGTCTTGGCTGGGGACAACCAGGGCTCCTTCTTTTTCCCCCATCTGAAACAGTTCTCCTTAGATTGAGATCTTGGGGAGGATGGATGGATGGATGGATGATTAAGGCTTGCTGAAGTTAGTGTGCTCAGTGGGAACAAAGTGAAGCCCAAGAGGCTGGAAGGCCTTCAGCCTGCTGGCTGTACAGACTGGAGGTGTCCTAGGGATGGTTCTTCTATGGTGAATCTGCCAATCACACCCCATCCAGGTGTGGGACAGGCACCACGACCCAGTGTCAGTGCCTGGGTGTTCTTGGGCTGTGGGGGAGCGCCATCTGCTCCCTAGGGTCTCTGTGGCCAGCTCATGGCATTGTGCCCTGGCAGGTGACATGGCCTTGTGGGACCTCTGGGAAGGGATGCTCTTCATGCATGAAGGGTTTGGTGTGACTGTGTCCTCTCCCATGCCAGGCTCTCTTCTTGTTCCAGGACCAGTGAAGGTTGTAAGACCTTGTTCAAGGCACCCATGGCTGTGAGGGTGGGAGCAGCAGGTGTGTGAGTGTTGATCCATGAGTACCTCTGTGGTGGTGCTCCATGGGAGCTTCTCCTGTTGTGTGCAGCCAGTGTATTGAAAACATCTTGTGTAGAAGAGGTGTTTCTGGGGCAGGTTTAGTGCAGCAAAGGGCCAGGGGTTGGGAACAGCTTTGTGTGGTCTCTGTGAGCCCCCACAAGCATTGCCTGAGCCCTGGGCACGTGGCTCAGCAGTGGCACACAGGGCTCTGTCCTGTTTCCATGCGGGACTGCACTCCATCTGGGCTTCATCCAGCTCCACTCTGCAGGGACAAGGTTCCCTGGTAGGTAACCAGAGAGAGGAGTTTCCTTCAGGAGTGGCAGGCTG
The DNA here is from genome assembly GCF_001522545.3 of Parus major. NCBI lineage: Eukaryota > Metazoa > Chordata > Aves > Passeriformes > Paridae > Parus > Parus major. Next base: position 26,502,906 of record NC_031777.1, on the reverse strand, counting down.
CCAGGAGCAGCTGCAAAACTCCACATCACTTCAAAAAAAAAAAATTGCAACAAAAATAAATAAATCCAGATATTCCCTCTCCTGGCAGCGCTGAGCTCGGCCTTCCCTCCCAGTTTAGGGTACTGGTGAGCCTGGGTGTTCTTTAAAGCCTGCTCTTGCTGGAGTACCATGCAAGGATGGATTAGTTTAATATTATATTTTAAACAAATGACAGAGCAACCTCTGCTGCCACACTTCTGCTGTCCAGCAGCAGGACCAGGCCATTTCAGAGCAGCACCTTTCCACGGGTGATGCTCGTGGAGAAGGCTCCATTGTGAAACCGGAGGTCAGAGCCCAAAGCTTATGTCTTAGTCTTTGACTGGGGAGCCTAAATATTTATCCTGTTCTGTCCCTAATGAAAACAAATTGTCAACAGTTGTTCAGTAACTGACTAAATTAAAATCTGTAATTAGTCAATTAGATTAAAGAGTTGGCACAACCTGATTGTATCATGCTGGTTAGGTTATTAAGAGAAAGGGTGTGATTTTTAATTACTGAATGCTAATTTTGACGGTTTCAAATAGAAACAGACGTTCCCCCCCTCCACCCCACCCCGAATGCCTCTGCAAAAGTAAGGCAGGGGATGGATTTTATATCAACAAATGGTGCAAACACGCAAAGTTTCTCTGGCTCCGGTCCGGGTGGGGGGTTCTCCAAAAAAGCCGGGAGCGGGACGGGAGGAGAGGAAGGATTTCTTCAGCCCTGCCTGAGGATGAGAGGGCAGGTGGGTGTTTGTAGCTCGGGTGGGGACCCCTGCATGGCTGGTGCTGGGGTCTGGCCCATGGAGGTCCTGCCCTGCTGCCCCATTGCCCATCCCGGAGCGCGCGGGTCAGCGCGCCCTCGCCTCGCGCGAGCCCGCGTGCGGCACTGAGCCAGATTGGAGTATTTTATCTTTTTTTATATATATAGTATCTTTTTAATCCCCCCTCCCCCCAGTGCTTGAGAGGGGCCAGCTTCCAGTGGCAGGCGAAGCCCTCAGCAGGGAGGAGGAGGAGGAGGAGGAGGAGGAAGGCCCTGCGTGGCGAGCGCGGCAGCCCAGCGCCATCCCATTGTTTGCCCCGGCGGCCACGTGGGCGAGCGCGGTGAGGCCGGCGAGGGGACCCGCGGCGGGGGGAGCGCCTGCCCCCGGCAGATGCTGGGCTCCGGGAGAGCACAAAGCTCGCAGCCCTGCCCTCCCCGGCCTTCGGGGGTCCCTTCGGAGGAACAAAGAGGGCGAGGGGCCACCGTGCCAAGCCGTGCCGTGCCGGGGAAGCTGTGGCCGGCACGGGCGCTCCTGTCCGGCGGGCGGTGGGGAGGTGTTGGGTCAGGACGCCGTCTGTTGGGTACGAGTGTGACTTTCCTGTTCTCCTGATCATTTCCTTCCTTACCTTGGAAACTTGGATTTTCTCCTACCTTTTGTTCCCTATTTTTCTCTTGTAAAGCTGTCCCTGGTTCTATTGGAAACAGCTGCCAGAGCTGGTCCTGGGGAGCGGGCGGGGGGCTCTGGCTGGTTCTCCTCTCTCGCCGCTCACGCCCCCGAGGCAGAGCTGGCACTGCCGAAATGGCACCCGGCTGCTGGGGGGTGCTCCGGGGGGAGCTGCTGCAGCCCGTTTGTTCCTGGTTTTCCTTTGGAACAGAGGGGATGGCAGAGAGAGAGCGGTGCAGCACCCGGAACACCTTGTGTCCAGCCTGGCCTGTGCTGGGATCTGCCCTTCCCTGCCCCCAGGACACAGAATGGGCTGGATCCCCATGAGCATCACAGCCTTGCCAGCATCCCACTCGTGGGTCAGGGAGGCTCCCTGACTTCTGCTGAGGCTTCTGCTCAGCCCACGAGCACATTCCTCCGTATTTCCCAGCATCTTCCTCCCTCTGAGTCTTCACCCTGCAGATCCCTGAGGGACACCCCAGGGCTGAGGTCTCAGTGGAGCAGGAACAGTGCTTTTCCTCAGGGCTGGCAAGGAGCAACAATGTCTCTGCAAGTAAACAAATACCTCACCTCTGTCTTGGTTTGAGGTTTAGGGTTTGTTTTTTTTCCTTCTCTCAAAACTCCTGGCCATGGCCACAAGTGCCGGGAGCTGAGTTCAAAGCTACAGTTGTGCAGTCAAGGGAGGATTTCCAAAATATGGGATAGCTTCTGGGTGCTGCTTCCTGTGTGTGATGGAACACTGCTACCCACCCACTGCCACCTCCCCTCATCCCTAGAGTGGTGACACCAGTCTCCTGTGCCAGTCAGGGTGACAAAGGTGACCTGTGTATCTTGGGTAAGATTTGGGTTTGTGTGGGGGTGCAGCTCTATGTGGTAAGACCAGCTTTTCTTTTGTGTTGGGTTTGTGCAATTTATGCATATATATGTATATTTTTATAAGAGAAGAAATGCTCACTCTGCCTGAGCTTTATGTGGCATGCATGGTGACCATTAGTATCAAAATTAGGCAGAGAAAAAATGTATACATATGCAATTATATCTGTGGAATATGCACAATTAAGATGTACATATGGATAAAGATAGAGGGGCACGTGCCTGTATATTTTGGAGTGGTGGGACAGAGCAGTGCTTTGTGCCTGGCCATCCAACACCCTCCCACTTGCCTTACTCTTCCTCCTCCGTGGCCTTTGCCACCACCACCAGTGGTTTTTAGCAAGGTGATTTCCACCTCTGTGTTCCCCGGGCTGTGGGGTCAGTCTGTCTGTCTGTCAGTCTGTCCGTGTGCAAGGCTGCGCCTGCTGCCTTAAGATAAAGTCCAAAGGAAGACCTCTGGCTGTGTCTTGAGCTAACATTTTCTTTTTAATTTTTTTTTCCTTAATGTTTCTGCATCAACCCTTGAACATTTGATCTGGTGCCTCTCCTCCTGGGGTGCGGCGGCTTTCTGTAGTGAAAATGAGCTCTCACCACCCCTCCTGCCTGCCTCAAACAGGGTCTGGAGTGGGGAGGGGGGGTTTCCTTCCCATTTTCCCTGGATTTGGGCTGGTTTTTTTTACAGTCTGTCAAGGCTGAGCTCGCACCTATAATTGGAATTTTTTGGCTACAGACTGAAGCAGGGGGATGCACTGCAGCAGCTCTGACTTGCTGGTGAGCACGACCTGCCCAGCACAGCTGGGGTGCTGGCATCCCATGGCATTCCCAGCAGGTACAGCAGCCTACATCCAGTCCCTCCTACCTAGCATGGGATTTCCTTCTGTGTCCCACTCCTGTCCCAGCTCCTACCCACACAGCTGTCATTGTACCTGGGTCACTTGGCCCAGCACTGTCTGATGCCCACCATGGCAAGTGGCTGGCTGGCATCTCCCTCCCTCCAGAACAGCCTTGCTGTCCAAAGGGGATGCCCACCCTGGGTGTCCCAACCCTTGGCTTTGCTTATTTACCCATTTTAGTAACTGTGAGGTGGGAAATGCCCCTCTGTCCCCACATGGGTACCTGGTATTGCCCAGCTGTGTCCCCAGGCAGGTGGCTGCTTCCTGCCACAGACAGTGTTTTTAGCTCAGCCTCGAGGTTGGTTGTTTGGGGTTGTGTTTTTTGCCTTTTTTTTTTTTTTTTTTTTAAATGAAAAAAAGGCAGGTCACGCTGAGGAAGGGGGCAGGGCACTTCCTTGAAGCACCCTGGTTTGGGGTGGGCAGATAAGGGTGCTGCGTCACACTTGGCTCCTCTGCCCTGCCAAGCCCAGCAGAGCATCCTCCCTGCCCTCCTGCTCTGCCCAGCCCTCACTGGGTGCTCATCCTGTTTCTTGGGGGAAGCCCCTTTGGGATCAGGCAGCCTCTAGTGCAGAAGCTGCTTGAACCCCCACATCTCCATGCCAATGAGTGATGCTCACAGCAAGAAGGAGGGAGAGGTGTTTTTCTCCCCCTTGGTTCCTTTCTCTGGGAGAGCTGGGCAGCTGATGGGGTGTAAATCACACCCAGCCTTCCTGTGCCCATCTGGCAGCAGAATGGTGGGGGGTTGTTGCTGGTGGCAGCTTGGGGTGACTGCATCAAGCTTCAGCCCTGCTCCTGTGTCCCTGTGGCTCAGGGGGAGCACCTGTTCCTCCCTGAGGAGCAGAACCTGGGTCTGCCTGTTGGTGTTGGAAACACTTGGGCTGTTGGGGTCTTCCTGTGCAAGGCACGAAGCAGAGATGGGTCTGGTTTTGTGAGACCCTGTTGGGGTCTGGTTTGGGGCAGGGACAGCCACGCTTTGAAATGCTTGCTCTCATCAGGGGGGCTTTTGGCAGGGATGTGCTTTGTGGGATGTGCTTGAGGATGGAGGTGGGAGCTCATGAGGGAGCAAAGGCTGCTTCACATTGCATATGGGTCCCTTTAGCCCAGCACAGAACCCCGAAACACATGGTTTTGTTTTATCCTGGGTATTACAGCACCAATAACACGCACATGCTTCACACCTTTGCCAGTCTCTGCTGGAGAGAAGGTCCAAGCTGAGGCTCCCAGGGCTCATTTCATTGTTAAAAGCAGATTTACTTGCTTGTCCCGGAGCCCTTCAGGCTGTTGTGGCACGTCCTGACAGCTTGTCCGTCCTTACCTGCAGTCATCAAGGAGTTTTCAACATGACTTATATAAAGGCTTTGTACTTGGATTGCTCCACCGTGCTGCACAATGGCTTCTTTGTCATCCTGCCAGCTAATTAATTTTAACTTTTACCGTTGCTCCAGCGCGGTGCATCGTCCGCCTGGTCCATTTGAAGCTTCCCCCCCAACCTTAAGTGTTTTCCAAGCAGTTTGACTTGTTGCTGCTGAGCGCTGGAGAAACCAGCTGGTCCCGCTGGTGCTCATCTTCTGGAGAAGGAGCTGCCCTCACACTGCTGCGGGAGCCAGGGCCGGTGGAGGAAAAGCCATTAGGAGGCTCAGGTTTTCTCCAGTGGCTTGTTTCTCCTGGCTGGCAGCTGGAGATCCCCACAGAGAACATCCTCTGATGAAAATAACAGGCTCTGGCTCCCTGGCCGGTGATTGGCACCACGAGGATCTCACAGGCAGAAGTGAAAGCCTTGGCTGCATCTTCAGGACAGAACCCCTGGTGCCCGGGGATGTCTAAGCATGGGGGATGTGATAAAGGTGATTTCTGGAGGATTGGTCTCTGTTTGGTTATGCTCTGGAAATTGGGTACTTTTTGCTTGTATGCTGTGAGCAAACACTCCAGCACAGCATTCCTGGTGTAGCAGGGAGCTTACCCCTGAGCACCAGAGTGTTCACAGGGAGCAGAGCACCTCCTCAGAGCTGCCTGGAGAAGGACCAGGAGAGAGGCGACCCCAGCTGAATGTCCCAGCCCTCGGGGTAGGGTGAGCCCCACGGTATTGTCTTTTCTGGGTAGGAGGGATGGAGATGGCCACATGCATAAACATCAGCTGAACGTGCAGTGTGGGGTTTATGTGAGCTGTGCTGTGGCAGGGGGAGCTCCCCTCTGCTCGGGATGGGGACGGTGGCAGGTCAGGGAATATGGAATTGCTGCCTTTGTGTTTAATCTGGTTATAAGGATGGCTATTAGAGATAATGAATTTTGCCTGTCCCCACTGTTGTAATACAAGAACCCAACTGTCTTTCAACACCGCGAAGGTCACTCCTCTTTATTTCTGGTTGTAAATATTGCTGGTTACAGATGTTTGGGGTTGATGGACATGGCTAATTAAGTTTCTCCTGTCAGCTGGTTGGCAGGGTGCAGGGGTGCTGGCATGGAGGTGAGGTCAGAGGGCAGGATCAAAGGCAGGCAGCAATACCAGCAGCTGCTTAGCATGGTGTAAGCCCCTTCTCTCTGCAGCCCCTCAGTGAGAGCAGAGCTGGCTTTGCACTGAGCCTTGCCCCTCTCTTTATTATGAATTTGGAGCAGGCTGGTGGGAAGACGGTGGCTTTTGGGAGCAAGTTTCCATTTTGCTGCTCTCATTTGAGGGGAATTCAGCAGGAATTGTCACACCTGCTGTCCCCAACCTGACCTGAGGGTAGGAAGGAGCATGTAAAAACCCTTCTAATTTTTGCCATCGAGTATCTTTTACGCCAGCACCGCCACCAGAGGCTTTTTCTTTCCCAAAGAGGCTTCAACGTGGAAATGACGGTGTGCTGGCTAGCAAAGCCAATACCCCACCTCAAATCAGCACCAGGAGGGGCTGGGGGCCCCTTTCTCTGGGGCAGGAGGCCGGTGGCTTCCCAGTGCTCACCCTGCCAGGCAGGAACCGTCCGCGTGCGCTGCCTGTGCGCCTGGAACGCAGCACGTGCTGCTGTGCTCCCCGGCTCCCCCCGCGCGCCTGATTTATGCCGCTCCACATTTTCTCCTCCTTTCCAAGCCTCTTTCTCCTCTCCCTCTTTTTTTTTTTTTTTTTTTTCCCCTCCCTTGTGCTGCCTGTGCATTGCCTTGCTCCTTCTTTTTCTTTTCCCCCCCTTATTGCTCACAGGCCTCCCTGTTAACCCAGAGAGCTGCAAGATTTAGGGCTCCCTGCCTGGTGTGCATGCTGAGTGGGGTTTTATTCTCCCAGAGGCGGGAGCTGTGATCCCCATCACCCCACTGGGACATGATCCTTGCACGTAGAAGGGGCTGTTTTTATTATTCTCTCCTATGGCCGCAGAGCACAAGTCGTGTATCCCTGTTCTGGATGCTCCTGGCCATGGTTTGCAGCAGAACTGGTGGGGTGGCCACGGGTGCCCATCGCCTCCATCCCGACGTCGCTGCGCCGGCCATCTGTCCCTTCCTGAGCGGCGCCGAGCTGCCGGCTGCTCGCCGAGGCATCAGGGCTTGCCCGGCGTCTGTGAGGCCACCAGAGGAAAAAAAATACAAAGAAAAAAAAGTTCCATTTTTGCTTTGTTTGCCCCCATTTCATATGCATAACCTGACTTTTTTGTCGCCTTTTGAGGGGCGTGGGGCGCTTTTTTTTTTTTTTTCCCCACTCCCCTGCTGCCTTGCCAGGCGCATCAAAAGTTTGCTGGGTCTTGCGTGCGTGTGCGGATGCCGAATAATTTTATTAGCTGCCTGGAAGGGAGCCAGCGCGGCGTGCACCGCGCGGGAGGTGGCTGCTGGGGCGCCTTCCCTTTGCTTCCCCTTCCCAGCTGCCCCCCCTTCGCCTCTGCTGGTCTCCTGTGGGTTACATCATCAGTGTTACCCCTTGGTTTTATTTTTATATATATTTCTTAGGGAGGTGTTGTGGGGTTGTTTTTTTTCTTTTTTTTTTTTTTTGCTCCTTAAAGGGTTAAAACCGATGGGGAAGTTCAGCTAGCACTTGCAAGATATGGTTGCCTTAGCAACAGGCCTCCTAATCTGGTAGGTGACCTGAGAGACTGTGGAAGATGCAGGGGTTGGTTTGGCATTTCATTATTTCATGAGGCTGCGGCTCTCCAGCTGGTTCCCTTCCCAGCACCGCCACCGCCGCTGCTCCCCCCGCTGCCGCCCCCGGCATTCCTTGGCAAAGCCCCGGAGGGGCCAGCAGCACGGTCCCCTCCCTGGGAGCTGGTGGGTCCTGGGAGCTCTCTCTCCTGCAGCTCAGGTGGTAATTATTCAACTTTAGGATTATAAAGATGCTTTCCTACCTTGCCTTTCCTCCTTCGAAAGGATTTGCGGTGGTGACCCCAGAGGAAATAATCCATGTGGCCCCAGAGCTAAAGGTGTGCTCATTGGCACTTCCAGACCCTGTGTTTTGGGGTCTGTGGTCTTGTAACAAACAGGTGGGGCATGAACAGGGAAGCAGAGTGGCTGGAGAAGGTGATGGAGTTGAGATGCAGCATCCAGACAACATTTTGGGGAAGATTGGTGGGCTTTGGGGGGAGTGTGGCAGCATTATTCCAGCTGCTCTGGGCTCCCTGGGCACAAGCAGCACATACCCAGGGCTGGATAGACCAAGACCTGGGCGTTGCAGTGCCACAGCCATGGCAGCTTTCTCATTTTTTTCTTGGAGACATCTTCAAGTTGGCATTTCCCAGCGCTGTCCCTTTCCCCTTGCTGTAGTGACCACCCCATGCAAAGCATTGCTGATCACCCACTCGTCCTCTCCAGTGGTGGAGCCACCTAAATTAAGAAACTGCATCACAAAACTTCCATGCCTGATTTGGCCGTGCTAAATCTTTGTGTGCTGTTGGATGGGGGCTCAAAAACTTCTGCTTGCGCAGTCCCACCTGGGAAACGAATGGATGTTGGTCACACCTGACAGTGCCCTCAGCACAGAACTGTTGCATCCTGGTCCAGATCATCATTGAGCTCTTCACCAGGGTGGCCAAGCCACTCTCTGTGCCCAAACCCGGGATGTTTTCCCCCTTGCTGGATGCTGAGTGGTCATGGAGCATGGCTCTGCCCTTGGCACTCAGCTGGGCTGGCTGGGCAAGGAGACCCTGACGGAAGGAAGGTGTCCAAAGGGCTGGGGCCAAGCTCCCTCTGGGTACCCATGGAATAAAAGGGCCAGGATAGCGCCAGGGGCATCCCGTTCCCGCAGATCCCAGCATGCAGACCTCTTTTGTTTTTTTCCCCCTCCCACTACTCCACGGCGTCGGTGGCAGCTGCCTGCGGACGCCGGGGAGAGCCGCCTTTGTTTACCCGCCTCTCCGGCAGAGCGAGGGCGGGGATGCTCTTGGATCGAGGTGCTGATCTGTCATCTCCAGGTTTTATGCATCCCCAGACAAGAAATCAGCGGTGCAAAGCACAGACTTTTTGTTACTTATCGCTGAGCTCTGTGCAGAGCGCGGCTGCTGAAAGCAATCTGGTGTCTGCGATGCCCAGATTTATGGTTTCCCAGCCTCATTTGAGGTGTTGGCTTCCACTGGGAAGTAGAAAACCTGGTTTGAGCCATTGGAGTAGGAGGAGAGGACCATGGCATGTAGTGACACTGGACCTCAGGTCTGATCCCCAAGCTGGCAGATGCCCCCAGAGCCTGTCATCACCCTGGGTGGCACAGCATCTCCCTTGCTCCATCTTATCTGGTGGATACAGGAGGACCAATGTCTCAGGGAGCTGAAACAGCTCAGCTTTCCCTCTGGGTCTTCTCCGCTCAAGGCTGGGATGGCAGAGGCAAAGGCTGGAGGGAGGCAAAGGGAGGAAATCCAGGCAAGCCAGCAGAATCCCTAGAAAGCCCTTTTTTTGATCACTTCATCCCTTTTTTTTCCACCCTATCTCTGCTTTGTGAGGCTTTCTAGGATTTGTCCCTCTCGGCGGGGATTTGGGGCGGTCAGCAGGGTCCCCAGGCACAGACAGACGGACAGGCTGCCAATCAGCCAGCACGCACCGTCCTTCCGTGGAGCGCTGTGCTCTGCTGCCAGGGGCTCCTGGGGCTCAAGCACAGGATTATACATGGGGTTTTTTTTTAAAAAAAAAAATAAATCAAAACTCCCAGGGAAAATATAAAATATATTTTTTTTAAAAAAAAAAAAAAAAGCCGTCTCCCCCCCGCCTCCGCCCTGCTGAGAAGCAGCTCTGCGATGGCGGCTGGAAAGCGAAGCCGTAAGTGTTGCGCGTGCCATCTGCTCCGCTTGGATCGCGGGAGCGGCTGGAGCCGGCGCAGCCTCGCGGGAAGAGGGGGGCAACGCTTTGCAGGGGTAAAGATAGGGTCCCCCTGCCCCGAATTCCTCCCATCTGGGGTCCTCCAGGTCGGTTTGAAGCCCACGCTGGCATGCCTGAGCCCCAGCTCGTGCTGCTTGGAGGTGTCCCGTGGATGCGGATCCCCAGGAGGTTATGTGCCTCTACCTCCATGGGTTGTCCGAAATTGTGTATGGTTGTGGGGTGGGATCAGTTGTGTGGAAGGGAATGGGCAGGTTTTGGTGGGTTTAGGCATCTGCAGCTCTGCTGGCTGCCTGAGTTGGAAGCACCTGCTGGCACAGGGAGCTGTGTGGCGTAGGGTGTATCTCTGGGACCTCGGGTGTTTGCTGTCACAAGGACAGCTCAGCAGGACACATCTGCTCCTCCCAAGGGGGATACCAAAGGAAAACTCCATCCCCAATAAGGAAAAAGTACATGTTGTCTCTAAAAATACAGAAATGTGTCTATTTGTGGGTTTGCTATGGGAGCATCTCTGGGTTCCCACACAAGGCTCTTCAGCTGGAGCCACCAGAGCAGTTGGGTTTCTCTCTGCTTTACCAGTTTTTACAAAACTGTTGGTTTTTTGAGACTTTACAGTAGGTCAAGCCAACAGACAGAGATGGGATGCCGAGGGAATTCAGTCTTTCTCCCTCAAAAAGCAGCCATGCCCTCAGCAGCTGTGCCTGGGGCTCATGCTGGGTTGTGGGTGATTGGTTTGTCCAGGGGATAGCCAAGGGATGAATATTCCCAGGATGTGTGGTACCCAACCTGGGAGATCAGTTTTGACTGCCTGGACAGCAACTGTGGAGCCCTGAACTACCCCTTGGCTTGGCTCCACCACCAGCAGTTTTGGTCTGTGGATGTTTATCACACGTGCCAGATGTATGGGGTATATTTATATATGATTTGCTGGTTGAAATTAAACTACATTAAGTACCATATATGTTGCTCACACCTCTTCCCCAGTGGGATGGGGAGGAGAATGGGGGACAGCAGGGGAAAGTAAAACCCATGGATTGCAATAGAAGTAGTTTGTTAATTGAAATAAAATATAATAATAGGAATGAAAAGGGACATGAGAGAAAGAGAGAAGTAAAACACGAACCAGATAACTGATGTACTATAGAATTCCTCACCACCCACTGACTAATACCCAGTCTATCCCCAAGCAGCATTCATACTTCTTGGCTAAATTCTCCCAGTTTATATACTGGATGTGACATTCTGTGGTGTGGAGTATCCCTTTGGTCAGTTTGTGTCAGCTGTCCTGGCCATTCTCCCTCCTGATTTCTTGTGCACCTCCTCACTGGCAGAACATGGGAAGCTGAAAAGTCCTTGACTTGGAGTAAGAACTACTTAGCAACAGCAGAAACACCAGTGTGTTATCAACGTTGTTCTCATACTGAATCCATAACACAGCACTGTAGCAGCTACTAGGAAGAAAATTAACTCTATCCCAGCCAAAACCAGGACAATAGAATATTTTTTTTATATTAGAGAGGGTTTGCTTGCAGAGCTTGGGAACTTGGAGAGGATGCCTGGTGCTTCCCCCCTCCTCCCTTCCCATGCAAATGCAGTTGCTCCTCTTCTCCTGCTGATGGAAAAGGCAGCGGTGGTGTGAGTGGGTTGAGCCTGTGGAGAAGGAATAGCGCTCTCCAAACAAAACCAGAGGGCTTGTGAGGAGAAATGGGAAGCTGAGGGAAGGTAGAAATGTCTGAGGAAGGTGCTTGAGGAAGGGGCTACAGAATGCTTTTGGTCTTGCTGGGCTTTGGGACAGGGTGGATTCCAACTCAGTGTTCTCCCACTGTCATTCCCAGCTGGTGACCATGGTCAGACCTTCTCAGGGGTTTCTGGGGTTCAGCACTGGCTGTTGTGAAACCTTGTTAGAGTCCAGCCCTTTACTGTTGAGCCTCCTGGGAGTTCCAGTTCAACCCCGTGGAGATCAGTTCATAGGACACGTGCTCCTGACCAAACCCTGGCATGCAGGATGCCCTGGGGGCCACCTGGCCACTCCATCACTCCTCAGCAGGACAGGGGAGAGAAAATACCAGGGGAGGCCCATGGGTTGGGTAAAGACAGGGAAACATCACTCCATCACAGACCAGCTACCATCACAGGCAAAACTGACTCAATGTGAATAAAAATTAATTTAATTTATTGCCAGTCAAATCAGCAAATGATAATGAGAATTACAAACTAAATCTTAAAACACCTTCCTCTTACCCCTCTCTTCTTTCTGAGCCCAACTTCACTCTTGGTTTTCTCTCACTCCTTAATCCCAGCAGAAAAGAGGGACAGGGAATGGGAGCTGTGGTCAGTTCATCACAGTTGTCTCTGCTGCTCCTTCCTCCTCACGGGAAAGACTCCTCTCACTCTTCCCCTGCTCCAGCATGAGGTTCTTCCCACGGGAGACATTCTTCCACAAAATTCTCCAGCGTGGGTCCTTCCCCCAGGCTGCAGTTCTTGCCAAACTGCTCCAGCGTGGGTCCCTTCCATGGGGTCACAGCCTCCTTTGGGCATCCCCCTGCTGCAGCCTGGGGTTCCCCATGGGCTGCAGGTGGATCTCAGCTCCACCATGGAGCTCCATGGGCTGTGGGGGCACAGCTGCCTCACCATGGTCTGCAGCACAGGCTGCAGGGGAATCTCTGCTCCAGTGCCTGGAGCACCTCCTCCCCCTCCTTCCCCACTGACCTTGGGGTCTGCAGGGCTGCTGCTTTCATGTTCTCACTCCTCTCTTCTCTGGCTGCAGTTCCTCCTGCACAGTAAGTTTTCCCCCTTCTTAAATACATTATTCTAGAGCCCAATACATTGCAAGCAGCTCAAAGTGCTGCACTTCGGTGACTACCCCTGAGCCCAGCATTCAGAAATTCATTAATTGGGCTGGAACAATTATTTTTGGCTTTTGCAGAGGGAAAGGCTATAAATAATCACCCTGCGAGCTTCTGCGGTGACTTTGCAGCCTCGGGGGGGTGGGGGGGGTGTTGGGGTTTTTTTTTCCTTGCTGCTGTCCGACTGGCTTTTTCTTGGCGGCCAAGAGTGGGAGACTTTATCTGCAGAAAATGCCATTTGAGTTGATTAAAGAAACTCCTGCCATTGGCCCAAAGTGCCAAACTTTGTGCAGAAACAGTTGAGCTTTCTGAGAAACCACTCTGGGGACCTGCTGGGTGCAGCAGCCTGGCCCCAGGCAGAGGTGCTGGGGACAGGGAGGAGGGCAGGAGGGAAGGAGGAAGGCTTCCCTGGGCTCAGGGAAGGGAAACAAAGCACAAGACAAAGGATGCTGGGAAAATCTTAGCAAGGAGGGCTTTCCAGGCAGACGGGCAGTGGTGGTGGGCACGCTTCTGTGCTCGCACTGCTCCACCAGCAGCAGCTTGCACTGTGCTCACACTGAGGGGTTTTGGTCCTTGGGGAGCTGGGTTTGAGCCAGAGACTGATCCAGAGGTGAAAGCCTCTGCATCCCAGCACCTACCCCTCGGGCTCACCCATCCAATACCCTTGGGAGCCAAACCACAGCAGCCTTAGCAGAAGCAAACAGCATCTAGTACACCTTCTTTTGTAAGCCCTCTGTCGCATCTCAAATAAATTTGCATGTAAATTGACAGGCTGATTTTAATGTCTCCTGGCTGTAGAGCACTGAAGGCCCAGGCTTGCCTTGGAGGTGGGTATGTGGCATCATCCCCACACTTGCTGGATGCTGGCATGGTGGCACAGAGCCAATCCAGGGCAGAGGTGACAAAGGTGACTGCTTTCAGGGAAGCAGAAACTTAGTATGTCCTTTTTTTAAAAAAAAACAAAACAGATTTTTGAAAGATTTGAGACTTACTGACCGGCTGGTGGCTGAGAATGGCCAACACAGGACAGCAAGCTGGGTTTTCCTGTAGGGCTATTGCTCTGTGCCAGGCTGCTGGACTCCCACGGCCCACACAGTGCCCTGGGTTTGCAGGAGCATATCCCATATCTCTTTCCTTGCCTGGCAGCAATTAAAACACATTCCCATCATTGCCATCATTGCCAGAGACAGCAGCTGTGAGTCGCTGGTGTCTTGGAGAGTGTCACTTTGGCCAGAGCAGCCCTTGGTACCTGGATTTGGGGAGTGCTGCTGGAGCTGGAGCCAGTGTGAGGATCTGTTAGGAGCATTTCGGGAAAGGCTGCCTGGAGCAGAGCATCTCCCGAGCAGTCTCGCCGTGGCAGCTTTCCTTCGTCATCCATTATTTATTTGATCCTCTGCAAAACAAATTCGCTCCTCGGCACTGATTCTGATGACGGTGCTCATTTTACAAAAGAGGTAAAAGGAGCTGGTTTTGTTCCCAGTCTGAAAGACTTGAACAAAAAGGTGTTTCCTGCCGCCTTCTCTCCTGTATCAGCGAGATAAATCTGCAGAGTTTTAGACTGGTGATGAAAATTTTGGAATCTCAAGTAGCAAAACATCCAGCAGCGCTTTCCCTGTTGATCCCCATCTTTCCTGGAGCTCCAAGGATGTTTGCTGTGGCAGGATTGGGAGAACCAAGATGTTCAGCTTACCTCATAGCTCACAGCTGAAGGTTTCCTGAGGGCATGGCTGTGTGTCCAGGGAAAAGGGGCTCCACGGGTGCATCTCCTCCCTGCATGTGCTGTTGGGGTGCACAGAGGAGCGGGGCTTGGAGCCAGTGGGGTGCTTTCAGAGGGTTTTTGGGCATGTCCTCAGTCTCACCAGTGGCCAAGCCAGCTCCACGTTGCTTTCACCAAACAAGCTGGAGCTGTGGGCTGAGCTCTGGGCCGGGAAGTTTGGAGGGAGGAGACGGCGCGCCGGAGCCGCGTTCGTCAGGATGGAAATAACTGTCAGCCCCATTCAATCTGTCGCCTTGTTCCCGGGGGACAATTGCAAAACAGGATTACTGGTACTTAAAAATTCATAGAAAACGTTTCTTATCACAACGTCATAATTGTTATGACTCAGAAGAGTAGAATTGCCATTTTCCTGTGCCTTTTTTCCCCCCCCTTCACTTTTGTTGCGTACCGAGTCCCTTGCTGCAGCTGCGGGATCGTCAGGAAGGGGGGGAAAAAAGGGAAAAAACAAACCAGGGCGATGCTTTATTTTATGCTAACTGCTGCATTTGACTTGAAAATGATGTCCCACTGGGTCTCGTGGTCAGCGTATTACGGCGTGATGGATGGCTGTCAGAGCGGCGGTGGCTGGCAGATTGCGATGGGTGGAGGAGAACAGATGCCCGGTGACTTCAGGGGCTTTAGCAGAGCCCAGGACTGAAGAGTGGAAAACAAAAGCAGATGGGAGAGCTCTGGTTGGGCTAACTATTCTTCTCCAGCCACGTGTCGGGGAGGGAAGCTCGTCCTGGCCGTGTCCCTTCTGTGCTGTTCCTCTGTGGTGAGCGGGGTTGCCTGGTGATGCCCTGGGTGAACCCCACTTGACCTGAGGCCTGAGCCTACGTGCAGACCATCACTGCAGATCTCAAAAGGGCAACCTTTTACCCCTGTGAAAGAACAGCTTGCGCTCCATTTGATGGTTCTTGTTAACCCTTGGCCCTGCTGATGGAGCAGGGCCTGGCAGGCCTGGCCAGGCTCCGGGGGTTGCCCTTTCAGAGGATGTATTTTGTGTTCTGCATGGTGTTTATCTTTGGAGTTGGGCTGGACCCTGTGAGTTTGAGTGGTGCCGATGGAAGGAAGTGAAAGGAGAAGAGTGAGCCTTTCTTGCAAGAGCCTGTTCTCAATGAACCCTTTGCAGGTGCTGCTCTGCAAACCCTTGTCTGCTCCCTGTCTCTCCTGCAAACTTTCCTATACTTTCTACCCCTTCAGGGTTTAGAAAATAACCTGCTTTGTCCCATTTTGCTTCTCACATCTTTATTTCCTTATTTTTTTACCCCTTCACTTTCTTCCTAGTCCTCTGGTCCCTCCAAACTTGGGCAGGTGGCTGCTGCCTTCCCAGCTGGCATTTGCTGGGGATTACAGGGTTAATGGTGAAATTAAATTTCACTGCTGTTTTTAAATTAATTGAATCATCAGCGTGGGTAACGGGAAACAGTGGTATCATAATGTATTTGATATGGGTCTTTAAGTCAGCATTTGCTGTGAGATCTGGAGCACTAGATCTTGGTGGAAGCGATGGCTAACTGATATATTGCAGTTATGGCCACAGTACAAAGGCTCCTGCTATGTCTTAAAACGTTCAGGTCATGAAGTTGAGCTGGTTTATGAGATGGCTGTTTTCCGTGCGCGCTTCCCACGGCGCTCCTCGATCATACTCGGAAAAACCCTGCAGTTGGCAGGAGCCAGCGGTGCTCCCGGTCTGTGCCTCTGGGCAGGCACCACACATCTGTGAAGGTGCCCTCCTGGGTGACAGAGGAGCACTGGGGTTTTGCTCCTAGGAGAAAGCAGACACGGGGGAAAACATGTTTTGTCCTCAAATAAAACAGTGGGAAGACTTTCACTGATTTGCAGCATCATCTGGCCTTTCCTTGGTGGCCCTGGGGTGGCTTCAGGACCTGCCTTGGAAAGGAGAAGCTGTCCAGGCTGAGGGGCCAGTACCTTAATGTGATGTCCCCATCATGCTGGGGACAAAACTCGGAGCAGGCCATTGTATGGGGCTCCCCTTTTCTTGTCCTCTGCTTGGTCCAGTGTGGTGGGACTGTGTGATGCATCACAGTGTGGTGCCTCGTGGTGGATGGTGGCACACCCCTACACCAGTGCTAAAAGAGGGCTG
Source organism: Parus major (assembly GCF_001522545.3). NCBI lineage: Eukaryota > Metazoa > Chordata > Aves > Passeriformes > Paridae > Parus > Parus major. Next base: position 26,486,735 of record NC_031777.1, on the reverse strand, counting down.
GTGTTAATTAAAAAGTGGAAAAAGGTAAAGTTTTAGTTTATGTGTTGTGGAGCTGCTTTCAGGTTTCCACCCATGAGGGGTTCCTACATCATATCCCAGTAGCCTGGGACTGCTGGAACAGGCAGGATGAGAGGAAATGATCCCAAGTTGCACCAGAGGAGGTTTAGATTGGATATTGGGAAAAATTTCTTCACTGAAAAGCTTGTCAAGCCTTGGAACAGGCTGCCCAGGGCAGTGGTGGAGTCACCATTCCTGGAGGGATTTAAAAGCTGTATAGATGTGGCCCTTGGGGACGTGGTTTAGTGGTGGGCTTGGCAGTGCTGGGAGAGTGGTTGGACTCGATGTTCTTAGAGGTCTTTTCTGACATAAATGATTCTATGATTCCCTCTCGTCAGCAACTTCCTCCGGAGATCACAATTGTATAGATGACCCCGGAGTGCACCTACGGCCACGTCAGCAGCACTGCCTTTCAGAGCCAAAATCTCAAGGCTACTTAACCAACTGAAACCTCTCAGAAGCTGCCTTGATATGAATATTGATCTCCACATTTAACTCTGCTTTGCCCAGTTGATATTGCCCATGCTGCTGGTGTGGAGGACGAGGAGGCTACAGGATGCACAGCTGGATTTTGGAACTAAGTTTGTTGGGACTGACCAAAAACCTCAGTGCTGAAGAGCCTGTTCTAGTGCACTAGTTCAGATTTTGTGTAAGGACTTGCTTATTATTTCTGCTAGTTATGTCTCTAATGAGGTGAGACGTGCCATATGTTGTCCATAGGGAGGGAGCGCCGCAGGTGGGGCGGGGGCTGGCCTGGTGGGTAGCTGCTACACAGAAGAGCCTGAAATTGCCTCAAACTCAGACTTGGTGAGCCAAGATTCCAGCTGATCCGTCTGTGCCATGGGCATTGGTGCCATGTCACGTCTCAGCCATCTACAAACTGGCAGCACCTTTTTGCTCCTCATCCACTGTCATGTTCTCCAGCTCCCGTCAATTTTATCCTTCCCTTCCTGCTTCCCTTCTCTTACCCGCAACAGGTTTTTGCTTCAAAATAAAGTGATTTTGGGGCTGGGCCCAACCACGCAGCTCCTTTGCCTGCTCACAGGAGTAGCAGCCCTGATTTGAGCAGCCCAGGCTGCTCTCTGAGCAGAAGTTTGAAACTAAACCATAGCAGGGTAAAGAAACATTAATTGGTGAGCCCTGAACTTAATTTGAACAGGGCTCTGCTGTTTAAACAATTTTTGGAGCCATAAACCAGAAGCCCTTAATTATGGCTAATTATTTTCTGCAATGAATCTGTATGGAAGCTCTTCAACATGAGGGTTCCTCTGAAATGCACCAGTTGAGTGTTCAGGCATCATCCAGCCTGAATGTCCCTAATAAAATCAGAGACAGAAGTGTTGCCTCCAGCCTGGCTGCCTGACCGGGCAGGAGCCTGCTGCCTGCAGTTTCCTTAAACCCGGGGGTCAGGGCAGGGTGCAGGGGCTTGGAGGCTCCCTGGGCAGGCAGCTGGAGACCCAAGGGCAGGCAAGAGCAAGACAGGAGCTGTTTAGGACATGGACTTTAAACTCTCTGGCATTTGGGGTTTGTTTAAAAACCAGCTAGGTAAATATTTGTGAAGCGGTTGGGATCCGGCTGCGGGGTCAGGCGCTGTGCGCAGCCCTGCGGGCTGGTCTGGCCTCCTGTGGATCCCGTCCTTCCCACAGCAGGAGGCATGTCCATCCTCAGCCCTGCTGAAGAGGTGGTGGAGGCAGTGCAGGGCATTTGGCATCATCACTTGGGCCATGTTTCTTTAGGATTTGGGCTAAAAATGGGTGCTTAGAGGTGTCCTGGGGTGTACCGGTGTGATGCTTCAGTGGGACATATTTAGAACAGGTCTCCTGGCGAGGCTGCACTGTGCATCCCAGGGATGTCCCCTCTGTGCCATCCAGGCTACTCTGGGGGGTTGGTGCTGCCTTTTCCTGGTGAACCTGGAGCTTCTTCCCTGTGCACTCCTGCAGGAGGGAGGGGGGATCCTGCTGGAGACTCACAGTACATGCTAGGGCAGGTAGGACCTGTGGCTTGCTAGGGAGGATGGCACAGCAAGGATGGCGTGGCAGGGATGGTATAGTAGGGATGGCAGGGCAAGGATGGCACGACAGGGGTGGCATGACAAGGATGGCATGACAAGGGTGGCAGGGCGGGAGGATGGCAGGGCAGGAGGATGGATGGCAGGGCAAGGATGGCACGACAAGGATGACAGAGCGGGAGGACGGCGTGACAGGAATGGCACAGCAGGAACGGCAGGGCAGGAGGATGGCATGACAAGGATGGCAGGGCAAGGATGGCAGGGTGGGAGGATGTCACAGCAAGGATGGCAGGGCAGGAGGATGGCAGGGCACGGTGCGGCGCCGGGGGAGCGGTCCAGGCTGCCTGTACACAGCAGCTGTCAGCGCTGCTGCCTTCACCCGCCCAGCCCCAGCCTCTTCCTCATGGCACAGATGGTTTTAACACTTTCCTGGGCCTTTTTTTCTATAATTAACTCTTGTTTGCAAGTGGGAAGACACTTCTTTCCTTTTGGCAGAGCCATCAAACTCTCCTCGGCGGTGTGCTTTTTTAAAGCCACCGTGTATCTATCCCCCAACTGCAGTCTGTTGTTTTTACCAGGCTCTTTTAAGGCACTGGGCTGCCCCCCCTTTTCTCCCCCCCTTGCTCTTGCCCGGAGGTAAAATCCGCAGGGATTGCAGGCGGAGGAGGCCCCAGCCAGCTCCGGCAGGGGAGTTAACGAATCCGGCCAAGGCGATACAAAAGCCGGTGCCCGGGGAGGGGGGAACGTGGAGGGGCCCCTTCCCTGCACCAGGAGCCTTTGAACCCCCCCTGCTCCCAGCTTTGTGTGGCTTAGCAGGGTGCTGCCTGCACAAAGGCCCCTCGTCCCTCGTGTCATTTCCATGCTGCAGCTGGGAAGAGTTTTCCCAGGAGAGGCTGTTGCCCACCCAAAGCCTGGTGGGTGCTGGGGGCTGCTATGGTGGGTGCCCTGTGCCGCCGGGATAAGGGGAGGGAGAAACCCTAAAAAGCTCTGGAGCTTCAGCAGTCCTTGGGAATCTGTGGGGTGCCCCAGGAGGGGTGGGCAGGGGAGGGGGATTCTCTCCAGCCTTTACAAAGATCTAGATAAACTAACTGGAATGCCATAGCCATCCTCTGCCTTTTGGGGAGCTCAGGGTCTGCCTGTAGCTCCCCGTGGAGTTTAGGGGGGTTTTGCTCTCAGGGTGGTGAGGGGCAGCAGCTCTCAAAGCTGGAAGGTTTTGGGATGCTCAGCTTTGGGGACTGAGGATGGTCAGCATCACAAGCTGGTGCTCGTAAGAACGTCAGTGTGGAGATGAGGGTGCTGTGGGGGCTGTGACACCGGTGTTGACCCACCAGCCCGTGCCTGGGTTTGTGTCAGGGTGTTGCAAGAGCAGCTCTGCCTGTGGGGAGTGAAGGAGCTGTTCTTACCTATGGATATCAAATGGTGGATGTGAAAACAAAAGAGAGAAAGCCTGTCAGGAAGTTTCTACAGCAATTCATGGCCATGAGCACCATGCCTGTGCTCCCTTTACTCCTCATCCTGGTCCATCCCTTGAACTCCACTCACCAGCTCTGTAGCCAGGTGTTTCCCAGCACTGCCAGTCTAAACAAGACCTTGCAGTGATGCTCAGCACTCTCACATCACTCCCTCCCCCTCTCTGCTGTCTGAAAGCCTGGGGCTCTTTTTTTTTTTTCCTTTTTTCTTCCTTGCTCTCCAGACTTTAAGTTTTCCTGCCTCACGTACCAGTTTATTGCTGGGTCAGGGGGCAGGGGTTTGCACACTGGTTTTATAGGGTCCCTCCAGAGCCAGCTTCAAAAAGCTCCCACTTCATAAATGAGGGGTTTGTATTAACCACTGTGTTTTGACAGGGAGAGGTGCTCTTAGAAGAGAAATAATTAATGTTTTGCAAGCTTTAAGGGTAATGTGGTTTGGAGTTGCATCTAACAAAACTGCCCTGTGCAGAAAACAGTGATTTTTTTAAAAAAAACGTATTTTTGTCAGAAATCCTCCCCTATCCCAATGTTCACCTTGTCAATTGTGCAACCCCAGGGGGACTTTTCCGTGGGGAAATCCTGCAGCTCAGCTGTGCCTGGATCACCAGTGCCAGCAGCACCAAAGCAATACAGAGAGCTGGTGTTAAGGTAAATAAAATGTTGGGGCTGCTTTGGAGCAATGTTTCCAATCCCCAGGTTAAGGCAGGCGAAAGGCAGCAGAGCAGGAGGGGAGGTGGTGTGGTGAATTCCCTCTTATCCCATGGATGTGCCACCTCTTCTCCTCCAGAACATGCTGAAATGGTTAAAATGTCTCTTCCCATTCACCCTCCCCCTTCCAAGAAATCCCAGCCTACCAGGGGAGATCTGCACCCCCTCCAAGCTAGCTTAGCCCCTGGCTTTTTTTGGCAGTGGAGAAAGCCACCAGTTCTTGGGAACAACACTGAATTACACAGTGGCTTACGTCAGATTTACTCCTCCTGTCCTTTGCTCTAGCTGCTCTATTAATTTTGAAACGCCTTAAGCAATTATCAAACCTGGGAAACACGATTTTGGGGGGATAGCACCCACAAATAACTGCAATAAACCCTACTGTTGAAAAAGGGGAGGAAACACCAGACATGGGGCTGTGCTTGCCTGAATTTTGAGTGTTTTATTGTGAATTTTCATCAGAAATGGTGTCTGTAGTGTGGTTGGGGGATCTCCCAGGGGTCTGGAGGGGGGATCACACCCTTTCCCCACCCATACATCACTTTTGAGGTCCAAAGCATTACTCCCGGGGGCATAGAGGGTGCGAAGGGGCAGCCCGGGAGCAGGTTTGGGATGTGAGGACTCCATATGGCTGGAAGGGATTAGCCTGGGGGATTAGATGAGTGGAGAGGAGGGGAAAGTTGCTGCAATCCCCCATCCCCAAAAATCCTCATCTCTGACCCCTGGCAGATGCGCAAAGATGATTTCTGGGGACGATTAGCACTGCTTTGGGTTCGTCTGTGCCCCTGGAGTCACAGCTCGGCCTCGGTGCTGCTGGGGTAGAGCGATGCCCACGGCCTGGGCTGGGATCCTGTGCTGGCAGGTGGTGAGGAAAGCTGGGATTTTCCTCTTCTCATCCACATCTTGCACCTTCCCTTGTGCTCGATGTGTTTCCAGCCTGAGCTGCTTGCTCAGGCTTTCAGCTTGCCTGGAAAGAGTATCAGCGGTGCTCAGTCCATGCTGCACGGACAAACCCGCTCCCTGGGGATGGATGAGCCTGGGACACAGCACTTGGGAAGTCGTGTGTGCTGTGACCTTGTTGGTGGCCATCCACTGCCTGGAGAGGGTGACCTGCACTGCTGTGGGATGTGGGGGTGCAGGGTGTTCTGCAGCTCCAGACTGGGCAGTGAAACGCTGCGGGGATCCAGGATGCTCCGCAGCAAAACACTGCAGGGATGCCAGGATACAAGATGTTTTGTGGCTCCTTTCCTAAGGCTGGATGTCAGTGAAAAGGTCTGCATGGAGGGCAGAATATTTGCACCATTTTTCAAACATCACCATGGGAATCATGCCAAGGCTTGATGGCTTTTCTCCATCATCACTCAGTCGCAGAGCTCACCTTGCTTGGATTGGGGCTTGCCAGCAGCTTTCCTTGTGGTGCTCCGGTGTTGCTGTCCCAGCAGTGGCTCATTGAGGACTGGGTTGGCTCTTGGAGTACAACTGCAGCCTCATGAAGGATTTCTAAGCCCTTTCTGGCTTCTTGGGATGAATCAAGGGTGCAGGAACATGGAGGGTTAGTCATGGCAATGCTCCCAGGAGGGTGGGTCCTATAGGATGGGTGTTACCTGGGTTTTGACAAGAACAAAAGCCCATAGCCATCATTGTTACTGAATACAGCAGTCCTCAAATCTGCTCAGAGTCCATCCATCCCAGTTAATTTCGGGCTCTGAAGGGCTGCCCCAGGTCTGGCCACAGCAATGCCGGCTGCTCCCGAGCAAAGTCCACCACCTTCCTCCCCATCTGCCTCGCCAGGGTTTATAGGATGTGCCAGACTTTGTCCCCATGCAGCAAGTCACAGCCCTTAGTTAAGTTCAGCTGCTGCCTCTGGCTCAATTTAAGGCATTTCCACTCCTTCAGCAGCATTTTCCTTGGAAGATGCTGTGCGGAGAAGGTGCTGCAAAGCACAGACAAACATCAGCAGAGCCACCTCTTTGAGAAATGCTGATTTCTTTTTTGTTAGCCTGCTGCTTTGTTAGAGAAGGGGATTTTTTTTCTATTTTCTCCTTTTTCTTTTTTTTTTTTTAATTATTTCTTTTTTTAAGGGCTCGCTGTGGTAAAACTTCACAGATCAGCAGGCAAATCCATCAGGGGCCGCTGCGAGCGGGGCTGGATGCTTGGCCGCTTCCGTAGGTACACAAAACCCGCCCGCGCGCCCGCGAAAGGTTACGGCACTGCTCAAAAAGCACCGCCGTAACCTTTCACAGGCGTTCAAACACGCTTTGTGTTATTACACGAAGATGGTGGCCACGAGCATCTTGTCAGGGACGGGCAGATGGTGTTCACCTGCTCCGGACCAACTTCTTTTGCCCTTTGCCTTTGGTGTCGGGGAATAATACCGGGGCAGCTGCTCGCAGTAAAATAGGCTTAAGCAAATGGGATATTTTGGCATTCAAGTGCACGACAAGAATGGGAGTATTTGCATTAATTCTCTCCTCTTTCCCTGCGGCGGGAGAGGATGGAGAAAACTGGGATGTTTTCCCGTGGGGTAAAGCCAGGGCCTGGTCTTCTCCGTCTGGATTGGGGGTGGGAAGTGCTGGATGCTGCGCTGGGGTGTCAGTGCTTTATCCCACAGCATCTAACTACACAGACAATGGAAAAGGATGTTTTTCCAGGGAGGTCATGGTGTTTCCCACTGCCCTGCAAAGGGAAAAGGGGTCTCACTCTCTTCCCTGGATTCGGATGAGAGCTAGTTACCAGGCATCACTGACTCTCCACACAAACTCACAACTTGTTTTGTGTTGCTTTTGATTGCAAAGAGCAAATGATGAGATCAACTGGCTGAAATACAAGGTGGCAAAAATTTGGGGGAAAAAAATAAATATTTTTTTAAAAAAATATATTTGTAATCTGTGCCCATCTTTAATGGGGAAATAGCTGCCAGACTCTGGATGCCTTTGGGGTGATCTGCCAATGGAATTGGCAATATCTTTGTTAGTGTCAGTAAATCCTTTGGACAAGTTAAAACTAGTTTTCTTCAAATGCACGTGGTGCAGTGGCGTGGCATTTTTCTAAAGTCATGGGTTACTATTATTTTTCCTTCTTGAATTGGATTACAAATTTAAATCTAGGTTTTCTTACAACCCCTTCCAAAATGCACTTGGCAGTTTCAATGTGGGAGAAGGCAGAGGAGCGGAGAGCAGCAGGCAGTGGGAAGCAGAAGTCCAGCTGCCAACACCAGCAGCCTCCCCTGCACCTCATCACCACATTATTACTAGTTTTTTGAGAGGGTAAGCAGTATTTTCCTTAATCCGATTTTTTCAAAGGCTGTTGACAGAGAGGACTTGATTTTGGCAGTGATGCTTAAGAGAAGGATGGAAGGTGAGCTGGTCAACTGGCCCTAAGCTTCCAGTGTAATCCCACATAGTTACAGCCCAGAAACTGCAGCATGGAGCAAGGGACATCAGTGGGAGCAAAGTCCTGTGGAACTTGAAGCCATCACAAGTTGGTGGAGAACTCCAGGAAATTACCTCTCCCAGCAGCTTTGCTTGCTGGGAACGCTTCCCTTTTGGTTTTAAGAATTGTGATGTTTTTTAAAATCTGAAATTAATCTGTGACTTTCCATAAAGTCTTGTGTGGGTACATCAGGAGCACATTTAGGTGGAACTGAGTGTCCAGTGCAGGAATGCAAGTTGTTGGTGCAAGGAGCTGCTGGGTGGCCCTCACAGAGCTGAGCATCCCACACTGATAGATAAGCAGTAGATTAATAGTCCTAAGCAATTGCATTATCTAATGAAAATTTTATATAATTATTTTATATCACTTTTTTGGCAGGTAGACCCCTGAAATGGATGGTATTGATTGCTGGAAAAGAGCCTGGCCTGTCTGTTGCTGGAATTATTAGAGGAGAATTGATAGTAATTAATACCTGTGTATTTACAGCGTTTTCCAGGGTGCTAATTGTATGGGATCCATTTAAGCTGTTTGGCAGTGGGGAGGGGTCATACACTGGTTCTCATACACTGGTTTTAAGGTGTAGCTGGACATGGATCTTGTGCCAGGGAAGATGCTGACAGTGGGAACGCTGGGAGTACTCCAAGGCAGGGATAGGGGCCACTCCATGGGGCTGCCCATGGCAAAGCATCCCTAAACACCAGGCTTGGGGTGGATCTCTACACCCAACCACACGGTGTGGAGCCCTGGAGTGCTCTCCTCTGCAAATCCCTTCCTGAGTCAGGAGAAGCACTTCCAGCAAGGCTTCACTTCCCACAAGTTTCCCTTTGTAAAGCTCCCTGTACACACGCGTGTGCAAAACGGAGCCTAATTGCATTTAGTCTGTTTTACACCTCCCATGCTCATCCCTCCCCCCTCCACCCCCCTTTAATTCGGTCGCTGTGAAATTTTTGCAGCCCTGCCAAGTTATTTCCTTGGGATATATTTAGAGAAAGCCAGCTCAGCAGAGCGCGCTGGGTGTTTGTGGAAGGATGTTTGTAAATGTTAGCAGGAACGCTGGCGGGCTGGCGGAGCAGATGTCCGCGAGATGCTACCAAGAGCCTTATTTACAAACTTGTAAATGACTGAAGGGGTTTCCTTCCCGGGGATAAGGGGGACGCCGACTTAAGAGATTAAAATCCTATTGTTTCGTGGCCGGAGCTGCTGTCTCAGATTATCCTTTACAAGGGAGGGGAAAAGAAAAACCAACAAGAAAAAAACCCCCGTATTAGCTTGAAACACCATTCAACTGTTGTGCCTTTTTTTTTTTTTTAATGGTTTGGGTGTTTCTAAGGCTCAAGGAAAATACGGGGCTGGGGGTTGTTTCTTTCTCCATAAAGGAGAGGGAAAAAGTTGCCGAGTGTGGCTGTTCCTGACCAGGGTGTGTGCTGGAGCTTTGTGAGCCAGGCAGCTCGCAGGTGATGGGTTTTAAATAAGCACAAAAAGCTTGTGCTGTTGTGGAAGTAAAATTAAGCTGAACTTGTATGCACAGTGTGGTGTCCTATGGGAGCACAGCAATGGCTTTTGGGTGGTTTGGTGATACTTCTATGAGCCCATTTACCCATTTAATCTGTTTTGGGGTTTTTTTGTATCTTGGGAATTCAAAGTCTTCAACCCAGCGTTCTTTTACCTTCTTTTAAATAAACCAGCACTGCTTTGTTTTGTCTTCTGGAGCATCCAGCCAAGTGGCTTGCACTGAAGGAAGACCCTGGCATACCCTGGCTGGAGAACACAGCGTGCCCCCAAAAAAACACTGAGCCTACCTGAGAGGCTCTGCAGGCACCATGGTTTTGAAGTGTGTGCCTGCTGCTGGCATGTGGGCTGGCGGTGGCACTCTCAGAACCTGCAGCAGGCTGGTGTTGCATTTATTTTGGTGCATGTTGATACAACACAGGCCCTGGCACCGACCCATGGAGGGGACTGATGTGGGAGAGGATCTGAGGGCTCGGTCCAGAGGAAGTGGTCGGCGTGTCGTCCTCCCTGGCGTTAATCGGGTTACTGTGAGGTGTGGGAGGGTTCTATTATTAAATTTAAAACCTGGCTATATAAGATGAAGGCAGCTTTAACGAGATGAAAAGGCTTAACTGGAGTCCAATTAAATTCTGTATTACCTGTTTACGCAGCCTGCTTAAGTCCTGACCCGCACGCTGGTTTCTTCTTTAGGCTCCAAAGCCTGTGCTCTAGGCAAAAATATAAAATCAAAGGAGACAGATACCAGATCACCAGCGTGTCCTGAGCACCTCTGCGTGCTCCTACTGAGGCAGCTGCCCTCAAGTCTTGTGCTGTTCCCACAGTGGCTGCAAGGTGTGAGATACAGCCAAAATCCTCTGGTTGACTCTTCTGGAGAAGAGAGGGCAAAAAGAGCAGGAGCTCAGAAAGGAAATACCGAGCCATCCTGAGTTTGGTTTTAGGGTTGATGGAGGCTGTGCCTGGCCAAGCAGCCAGTGCTGGTGGTGCTTCCCACAAATGGAGCATCCTCCCTGCTGCCTGCCAGTGCCTTGCACCACTCTTGGCATGTTATGTTTATTAAAAATAAAGTGTTTGGTGAAAGCCAGCATGGGATGCTGGGGCAAGCTGCTTGCCTGGAGTGTGCTATGGGGACACCAGCTTGCATCTAATGGCAGAGTTACCAGCAGCAGTTGGAACCTGTTTTTCACAGATGGTTAACAGGAAGCACTGCGTGTGTTGGTGAAGCATGGCAGGTTTGGGTGGGTGGTGCCCTGCCACCATGGTCTCACCATGACACAGAGCCTTGCAGGATGGGGTGCAGTGCCTAAGCCCACCTTCAGGTCCACAAATGGGGATGAGGAGGAAGAATCCCTTTCAGCAGCCCCATGTGTGGACAACACATCCAGAAAGCTCCTTGGCTTCCCAAGCCCTCTCTTGCAGGGTGCTGCCTTTTATTAGGTGAGTGCCTGGGAGCTGGGAGCAGTGACATTCTGGCAGTGACAGTGATTTCAACCCACCTGCTCTGGTTTCTAAATTCAGCCCCCAAACCCCCGGCGGTGCCTCAGGGCTGCTGTGGGGCCGAGCGCGGCAGGGCGGGGGGCAGGAAACGGCATCGCCGCACCCTGCTCGCAGCAAACCCTCACGCCCAGCAAAGACCTAAACCCTGCAGTAAAGAAAGTAAATAAATAAAAGCACCGGACCGCAGCTCCTCCCAGGGCTGTGGGACAGCGGAGGTGAGTTGTGTTCCCGGCTCAGCCGGCCTGGGAGAGCAAATTTGGGTGGCACCAAAAGTGGTGGTGGGGATGTGCCGCAGGCCGAGAGCTGTGTGGGGCAGCCACGCCAGCGCTTCTTCCCTGCTGCTCTTCAGCACAGTTAATACAGCAGAATAACCTGGTTTCTCCTGAAGGATTAGGTTAAGAAAACAAGATGGTTTTAACAGCCCTTTTACATCCTGAATAGATTGTAGCTGAAGACCCTAACCAGCTTTGTAGCACAGCCAGACAGCACATCTTTTCTTTTTTTTCCCTCCATAACCTGATGCCAGCAGTCCTGTGCAAGTGGGCTCCTATCGATAATTCAAGTGCCCAGCTCCTGGCTGTGCTGTTTTGTCCGATTTCCATTGCCTCGTGACCTCCATCCTTCTTTATTTGCAAAGCTCTACTCGCAGGCAGCGGTAATAAATCAATTAATGACTCTGATGAATCGTTTAATGGCTGACAAAATAACACTACAGTCAACAGCTTGGATCTCTACAGCAGTACCAGAAGATGCTGGTTGACTCAGGGTAGGGAGACGAAACAGAGACTGTTAGCTCAATTAGTGCAATTAGTGTGCGATTTAAAGGCTTAGACGGCATCTGCTGGCGTACCAGGCCGGTGTGTTAACTGAGAGCTTCGGTTTGGAAGCCAAACACAGTGATCCAGATTGTCATCATTCCACTGGTTTCCACCAAAAAAAGGGGAAAAATACCGACGTATGTGGCAGGGAATTAAAAATACATATGTGTGTTTGTGTATATAGCTATACATGTGCTCTCCAGGAACACATATATATTGATTTCCAACGTGGGGAAAATTTGCCATCTTATAAAAGGCAAATGAGCTGACATGCCAGCATTGCCAGAGCTGTCCTGGCTCATTTCTGGCAGTGGTTTCCATGTGTTTCAGTGGAAGGAAATTCAGGGTGTCACATGCCAGTGGGGACCTTCGGGTGGCTGATGTGCTTCTGGTTCAGCTCCAGCTTGGATGTGGTGGCACAGCAGTTCCATGCCCATTTTCTGCCAGCTTCCATGGCAACTGCAAATTGTCTGTACCTTCACCAGGGAGATCTGATGGGTTTTAGATATTCACCTAAGGAGAGAGCTTTTTAGAGCAAACTGCAACCAAAAGTCCCTAAAAAAAGTTTCTGGGACAAACTGTTGAAAAATAAACCATACGGGATGAGCTGTGTGGCCAAAAAATCCTGGAAATGGGTGCTGGAAAGCACCTTGGGTTTAGGTGCTGATCCTTCAGTTTGGGTGCTCACCCTAAAGGTTTGGAAAAGTTGTTCCTGCTGTCTTTTTTGGCCTTTTTTATTCCGTTTCTGGCACACCCAAGTGTTTTACAGAGCTGCTCCAGCCGCGGCTGCGCTCTCATGGCTTCGCCAGGGCTAAAGGTGCCTCAGTGTTTACCTTAGCAGCGGTGATGGGGAGGGGAATAAAAAAAGAAATAAAATGTCACTTCGCAGCCTTGTAAATCATTCATCAAGGGCTGACCAATTTGGCTCCCATCCTACAATATGCTCAGGGCACTTGCGGGTTTTTAATTACCAAGTTCTGCCAAGCGCCACATGTGCGAGGAACTTTAAATCCCCGTTTACGCTGCGAAGGCATAGGTGAGGTTTCAGGGTGTTTAACACGGAAAAATACTCTGTGGTTTTGTGGAAAAACGGGCATTTGCTTCAGGATTTTCTTTGGCTCCTCTGCTCTTCTCCCTCTGCTCCCTGTTGCCAAGGGGAGGAGAAGAGCAGCATCCTTTCCCCCCAGATCCCCAAATCCATGTTCCTCCTCACTCCCCACCACTTCGGGATCCATTTCGCTTTGGGAGATTCCCCAAGCAAAGGATTATAGTGTGCTGGAAATCTCTTGAAACCATAAAATATCACCTTGGCAGCTTTATTGCAGCGCTTGCCGCCTTGGGAGAGAAGCGTTTTGCGTGATAGAGGGTTTAATAAAGGAAATTCCAAATGGGCTCGCTGCAGTTTGGGGCTCAGTCTTATATATTTTTGCATTAAGAACCGTCATCTGCTTTGCAGAGAAACTGCAATATGTTCATGGCCTTGGATTAAGATTTGGTTTTACTTTTATAGCTGACCCACTTGGGGGGATGGAGGGAGGGGGAGAAGTGGGTTCACTCCCTCTCCCATCTATTTTTGCTGCCGTCTGATGTATAAAAAGAGCCTGGAATGGGCAGGCTTATTTTTCCTGCCAGGACGTGGTGGTTTTTTTTTTTTATTAACTGTAAAAACACTCAGATCTGGCCTTTGCTGCTGATGGGGGGAAGGCTGTTCGGGATGCCTTGTTCAGGGGCACGGGGAGGAGCGTGGCGTGGGCTGTGCCTGGGGGTGCAGGACCCTGTAGCCTCAGGGGAGATTGGTTATTCTCATGAAGGGAGGCTCTTACTGGGGAATCAGCCTCCTGTTTGTGACACTTGCAGCTCTGAGATGCTGGGGTGGGAAAACCATCCACTCATCCGGCATGGTGCTGGCCTTCATCCCACATTCTGCACGCCTGCTCCTGCTGGAGAGCTGATGAGGGGCACAGGGGATGCCCTGGGAAGGCACAAGGCAATGATTAGTCTGGTGCTCCCCTGCCTCTGCAAGGCTTTCTGGACAGGAATAGCAAGATTGCCGACCAAACATGGGGATCCTATCTTGGCAATACTTAGTAATAATCCTTAATTTTCCAGGCTGCCCTGACAGCCTGGCTTCCCCCTCTGCTCACATCTTGTGGTTGCTGCTGCTGCATCGGATGCGGTCGGGAGCCGGGGCTGGCTCGGCTGCTGTTGGGACATGGGGTTTGTTGGGTAAAACCAAGCATGAGCAGGCTCACATGTACCCCATCTGTTCATGGGATTTCCTCAGTGGAAATTTTTTCCATTATGGTTTTAGGTGGGTACGTCCATCATAAAAATTGGTGGAGGGAGTAGTTCAGCGATCCAAATCCAATTAACACCACTGAGGTGCCTTTATAGCTGCCCTGTAACTGGAATGGGGGTCATTTGGTGTTGGGCAAACTGGAGTGCACTTGGATGGCACACTACTGCTCCTATTCTCACAGGGATGTGTCACCAGCAGTGGCTTTAAAGATCTTTTTCTTATTTTCCTTCTGAGTAGGATCTTTCCCATCATGCTGGTGCTTTCCCAGAGGAAGTGAATAAGTACAAATAGGAATGCTCAGAGGAGCAAGTGGGGTGTCCAGGTACCCCATGTCTGTCCCTGTCCCTCTTTTTTTGGGGCTGGAGCCATGCTGGTGGCTCATTCTGGGGAGGCACGAGGGGAAATGTGACTTTGCAGGTTGAATGCAATGAATTTGGAAATTAATAATAAAGCCTTGGCATGCTGGTGAGGTCAGGGAAGCATAATTTTTGAAGGAGAGGGCTAAAACAGCGAGCATGGTAGGGAGGTGGAGAGAGGCATTTTAAAACCTTTCAAACAGCTTCTGCCTAAAAATTACACGTTGGATGAGGCTCCTTGATGGAGTAACAAGACTCAATGCCTGGGTAGATGAATAAACAAACCCCAGAATCATCTCCAGGTTCTGTGTGGCCATCTCTTCTGTGGGTGAGTCACAGTGTCCAGTGCGAGCATCCTCCGCCGGTTCCTCCACGGGGGAAGATGCTCAGGGCTCCGGAGATACAAGGCACATTGACTCAGCGTGATGTGGCAGGAGAAGGTGGCATTTTTAACATGCTTTTATCATAACTCTGACCATGTTTTCCCTGGTTTTGTTCCCGCAGAGCGCAGCTGCTGCCCCGAGTCCCGTGCTTGGAAACATTCCCCCGAATGACGGGATGCCTGGGGGCCCCATCCCGCCCGGGTTCTTCCAGGTAGGCTGCTGCTCCTCGCGGTGCTCCCTCCACACCGCGCACGTGTTTGCTTTCGCTCTGGGTGTCAGCGCTGTCGTGCCTGTGTTGGTTTGTTTGGTGGTTTTTTTTTCCCCCCCCCCCAAGAGGATGCTAGGGAAGCAGCATGCCTGCACAGCTGACCTGTCTAGGAATAACTTGTGTTCTGCTGTCCTTCTGTGTTTGCTTTCTATCTTTTGTGGCCTTAAAGCAAATTCCTTGCTCGAAGAGGTTACTGTGTATTTACAACCGATGTTTTTTTTCCAAAGCTGCTTGGTTTATGTTTGGGTTGGGATTGTATTTGTTATCCAGTCCTAACAGACGTGTGTAATTGAAAACATTCTGGATTTTGATTCCTGAAACTTTTTCCCCCTCCTCTGGTTAACCACTTGATTTTTTCCAAATGCAATCACTGAATGCATTAACAAACCCTGGCTGCGGCTGCAGGCAGGAGTGGGCTCCAGCCAAATCCCTGAATGCCGTGGAGGCACCTTGTAAGCAAATACCCAGCAAAGTCCCCAAAGTCCCCTCGCTCCTTCCTTATCCCCCAACAAGCTCTGACAGAGGAGCTGTTGGAGTGTTTGGAGTGACACTGACAGAAAGGATATCAACAGGCACAAAGAAAAGGAGTTTTCAATCCCTGAACCTTGGGGGTTTTCTCAGGAATCTCTTTGCCCGGAGCGAGCTGCACTGGTTTGCAGCAACATAAGCTTTCGGTGTTTTAAAATCCTCCTGCTTGAGGACGAAACACTTGCTCATGTGAAAAATGGGATAAGAGTTGAAAGGAATATTTGTTTTGGCAAGCTGGGCTTTTTTTTAATCTGGGCTTGTGATTTGTATATGGGAGAACTTCTCGGGCAGTAGACAGGCGAGCTCGATAAGGAGCTTGTGATTTATTGTGGCGATATCTGAGCCCGATATCGGCGATCGCGTTTGTGTGGGAAGGGGGAAGGAGGGTCCTGTCTTTTTTGAGAGAGAAAGAGAGATCCCATTTCCTGAACATGCTTCTGACAAAGTAAGAATATCCGATATTGATTGGGAACCCTAAAACAGGCGAATCTCGTGGCAGCGCTCGGCGGCAGGGGGTGAAGCCAACGGCAGAGATGCAATCTCGCAGGTCATAGCTGCTGCCAGCAATCCCAGTGCCAAGCTGCTGCTTCCAACAAATGTCTCTCCAAAACGTCCTGATCTCGCCCCACGGTGAAGCTGACTGTCCTTTGGGGCTTCTGCTTCACGCCGAGCTGCGAGGGCTGCAAAACTGGCATGAATTTAGGGCAAGGCATCGAGAGTATGGGTTGGCTTTCCCAGAGTGGGAAAGGTGAGGAAGAGGAGTCACATCTCTCCAGACTTACTGTTCATGCTGCTGTCTCGACTCTTCCCGTTGACAGCCTCCAAGCTGTCCTCCCTCTTTCCTTTCTGCCCTCCTGTAGCACTTTGGCACTGAGGGTCTGATTCAGGAGAAAACAGCCCATCCTAGCTCCCTGCCTCCTGTGCAGCTGGCCCAGGAGCTGCTGGGGAAGGGGGTGGCTCAGAAGCAGGAGTGGGTCCTGAAACCCCAGACAATGTCATAACACCAGTAGAGGTTATGCTGCCCATCCCCAGCACTGCCAGAGGGAAGAGAGGATGGGTGCCGGTGCATATGGCTCACATGTGACATCTCAAGAGCCTGCCTTTCCTGAAAGCCCTCCAACATCTGGTTTCTCCTCCCAGCCCTCAGGATGGAAAGCAGAAGAAAAATCCCACCTTTTAACACAGTCTGAACATTGCCTCCATGAAAGCCTGTCTGATTTATTGCGGGTGCTGGAGCTCATTCCATCTTCAGGACATGCTGGAGAGCAGCTCTTGCAGAGGTGGGCTGGAGGCTCAGTGTCGAGCCAGTCACAGCTCGGGGGTAATTTCCTATCTGTAGGAGATTAAAGTGCCTAAATCCAGAGGGCAAAAACAAAAAGGTCACAGAAGATAGAAAGGACTTCTCCCCAACCCTTGGTATGCCAGCCCTGGGAGTGAGTGAGGTGGTACCACCTCAGCCAGTGCCATCCTCCTGCCAGGAGAGCGCTGGAGAGGGCTCAGGGGTTTTCAGCATCTCACTCTTCTGCACCAGGGACCTGCAAGGGATATCCCCAGGGGTAACAGGCATAGGCAGATAGTTTTTGAGAGGATTTAGAGAGCCTGATCATGTCCAGGCATGGTGGGGAGTCACACAGGGAGCTGAGAAATGAGTCACCAGCAAAGTTCAGGTAGCAGAAACTCTGCACAGCCACCCTGGGGGTGCGTGAACCCCCCCAGCCCTGCATGTGAGGATGTCCACCACAGGCTGGTAAAGGTAAAAAATTATATGGACCATTCCTGAGACTTTGCAGCCCAAACACATGTAAATGAGCTTGGAGAAGAAGGAATGCTCCAGAAAGGGGAGAAGCAAGGAGGACTCCAGGCTGCAGCACCCATCCACAGCCACTGCCTTGTAGTGAGATTCCCTTCCCAGTGCCAGGGCTCAGCAGCGACCTTCAGGCAAGGGGCTAAGGGAAGTGCAGCCTGCAGGATCTCCCAAAATGATGGGAAAGGAGAAGGCCCATGGATGGGTTGCTGGGGTATTTCATGGTGCCAGCCAGCAGCACAGCATCGGCTGCGCTCTGGACAAAAGGTTGGCTGGGTTGACGGGCCAGCATGGGTAGATGCTTTTATTTAAATCTCTCTCTTTGTCCCGTTGAGATGAACAAACAAACCCTCTGCTCATCCTCCTAAAGGTCATCAGAGGCGTTCCTGCTTTTGTTTTGAAAGCTGGATTGATGCCGGGGTGCAGATCCCTTGCAAGAGGGACGGGGGAGGGGGTGCCAGGGAAATATAGGAAGGAAAACAAAAAATGGAAAGCAATTAATACCACACATCTATACCACTAAATAAAGGCAGGGGGGGAGTGTCAGCAGCCCCCCCAGCCATGCCTGCTCTCCCCAGCACAGAGTCCCCTTGCCGCCCGTACCCCGCGCTGATGAAATGGAAAGTTGACCATAAATCAATGTCGGCGCTGCGTTAGCTATGCATCAGCGGCTCGGCGCCGAGATGCACCAAAACAAAGCGCCGGCTGCTCCGTGTTCCCACACTGCCCCCTAATGCAGACAGACCTCGGGAGCTGGGGAGGACCGGGGGCTCCAGAGCCCGGGGGGCACCCCCCCACCATATCCCCTGCCCTCCCCACCTCTCCTCCCTGCGTCCTGGGGACCTCCCTCTTTGGGTGAGGTCGCCCGTGGGGTGAGGATGGTGAAGCCAGGGACAATGGGAAGGGGTCCATGTTGTCCTGCTCCCTCCTTGGATGCCACCATTTTCCCCCTGCTGTCCTGATGTCTCAGAGGGATTTCCCAGTGCTCAGCGAGTGCCACCAGGTCTGGTCAGACAGTTCCAGTGAGGCAGCACAAGAACCATAAAACCAAGCTGCTCTTCCCAAAATCCTGGGGTAGAACTTAGTACCAGCCTGCACCAGGCAGGGTTTGAAGGAAGGTAGCCTACAAGCTGGAGGAAGGGAGAAGCAAGCATCAGAGAAAGTTTTTTTCTGGAAGTTTAGTAGGATGCCCGAGGCTTTTGTACCGAGCGTCTGGAGCATATGGTGGGATTTGCAGTCAACTTTCTCTCGGGTGCTCCAGCCAGATGGAGGTGACTGTTCTTGGCTCTGGCTGACACGGGTTTGTTTCCTGAAGAGCTTGTGTTAAACATATTCCTTAAAACCAGGCTTCTGCAGTTGGGAGCCCCAGCTGCAGGCGAGGCAGAGCTCCTGCCCACGACTGCCTTTCGCTGTCTGCGGGGGAACTTGGCCCGCCTCCCCTCGCCTCGCCTGGCTGCCTTGCCTTGCCTTGCCTAACCTCGCCTTGCTTTGCCTTGCCTTGCTTTGCCTGGCTTTGCCTTGCCTTGCCTTGTCTAACCTCTCCTGGCCTCGCCCTGCCCTGTCTGGGGTAGGTCCTCACCCAGCACCCCATGCTGGAAGTCAACCGGGATCTTTCTTGTTGAAGGCAACGGGAGCATCTCTCCTAAAAGCTCCTTCAGAGATAACCTCTTCTTTTTCTTGACAACTTGCAAAATATCTCTCTCCTTCAGTAGAAATAAATCTCCTCTCCAATAAACCCAGGCATGGCTTTAATTAATATCCATCTAATTTATTTTAGTATTTTCTAACGTCAAAACTGGCAGGCAGGGGCAGGTATTTTAAACACAAGATGCCTCCCTATTGCTAACTCGAAACCATCCGTGTCTCGTGGCAGTGATGCTTTGCCTTCTCGTACCATCCTGCCTTGTTCTGCCACCCCCAGAGGTGCTTGAAAATGTTTTTAAATAGCAAAACTCCCCCATTAGCTGAAAGTATGTAGCCCATAAAACATGATCCATTTGTGGTGAATTACGCTGGAAACATAAATTGACACACGCAGAGCTATGATCGCTCGTGCCATTTTCCATCTTTAATATTTTACAAGAAGTTTGAGGAGTCGAGCTCATGAAAGACAGAGTGGAAATAACCTGATCTCCTGGAAACTCCCTGTAGGAAGCAGCTGTGGCAGCAAACTTTGGCTGTCCAGCAGGCCAGGTTGGGCTTTTAAAGCCCCTGGAGTGTAGAGGGGAGAAAAAAAACTAAGCAGAGTGGAAGCTGGGGCACAGACAGTTGGAAACAGTTTCCTCTAACACCATTTTAGCTGTTGGGGTTGTTTTTTGAGGCAGCTACAGGAAGATGAAGAATAACCCTACACAGAGTGTCCAGTTTGGGGGGGGGAAATAAAAACTTGAGGGATTATGGGGTTTCTCTGGTTGGGGAGGGTGCTGGTGTGGAGGTGAGAGTGAAGCAACTGCAGAGCAGGTCCTGCTCACCCAGCATGACGTGTCAGAAGGAGCTGTGCCACAGGGATGCGACTCCAGGGCTGGATGGAGGGATGTGGAGAAGCAGGACAGCATGTGTTCAGCCTCCTCCTTTAACAGGAGTAGTTAATAACTGCTAAACACACATTTTTTTAAGAAAAAAGGGATGTTCTGTTGGTTGGAGCCCACATGTCATCTCTGCAAAACACTTGTCTCAACTGCCATGATCCGTCGGGATCATCTGCTGCTCCCTCTGCAGCGAGGCAATCCTGTGTGAAAAGGCAACCACTCCAACAGGCGTTCCCAGCCCAACACAGCTCCCAGCCCTGAAACATCTGCAAATATTTATGGAGATAACACTATCCAGAGGGGCTGCATATCTGACAGAGCAGGGCAGCCGTGCTGAGGGGGCCGCGGCGGTCGCAGCTCCGAGCGAACATTTTGGATGCTGCTGCTGCACACAGAAAAAGGAAGAAAAGAAGGAAAAATTAAAAAGCTGCTTTCAGCTTCTCCCAGCCTGCCAAAGTGTTTGCATGAGCTGGGCATCTCCTTATCCAGAAGTGTCCTCTGGGAATGGTACCACATGGGATAGAGCAAGGATGGTGCAGCGCTGAGCCTGAAGCGTCCCGGGAGCAGCCTTGGTGTTGGGACAGGAGCACGCTCCAGAGGATGCACTCAGAGCACAAACAACGGATGCTCTCTGGGTCCAGCAGGGGATTTTTATCTGGTGGAAATGCTGCTGTGTCCCATAGATGCTTTTTCTCCAATAATCAAGCAGTGTTTGCTCTCCAGCTCAAAATGCAGACCCCGAGCATCACCTTCAGGCCTAGCCAGGGTGCTTTAGGAGGCCATGTCCCTGCGTGTTTGATACCTGTTGACCCCACACCCTCACCTGCTGTGGGATATGAGGAGAAGGACATCAGTACCTGGACAGCAGTGATCCCCTCCTGCAGCACAAGGCAGGCATCGTGGGGAATGCTGGCTCGTGCATTGATGGGGCTTGAGGTTTTGCCTTTGCTGGCCCTGGTTTTTACCTTCCACTTGGTTTCATCACTCATTCACCTCTTCTGATCTTCCCTACCCCAAATCCTCCAGCTGAGATGTGTAGGAAGGGCTTTGGGGGTGGCCAGACCTTACTGGGGGATGGTGGGAGGTGTCTGCTGCCCCTGCTGCACTTTGCATTCACAGACAGAGTTAGCAACTCAGAAGCAAAAATAAGTCAACTTCCATGCCTGGAGAGGACTTCTGCTAAAGGAGGTTGATGCTGCAGTTGGACCTCAGAGGTTTGTCTTCTCCGCTCTGGTGGGACATGAATGGAGAAGGCAGGGGGGAGGCTTGTCCTGAGGTGCTGTGACCTTGTCCAGATGAGGTTGGCCAGGAATTAAGGGCAGGGGCTGGTTCCTTTTGGCTCCTGGAGAATAAGTGATGCGATTTCAGTGGCTGGAGCAGAGGCTGGCAGGAGGCTCTTGGTTTAAATCTGCTTGGCTCCATCTTGCCGCTGAACCATTCAAATAAAATAAAAAAAAATTAAAAAAAAAAAAAAAGAAGAAGAAGAAAAAACCCACCCTCTTACTTTATTTACATTGCACTCAAGTTTCCGCCATACAAAAGATTTGCAGGTGCAAATATGTCCTGCCTTCATTAACTTCCCCTCCCTTTTTAATTTATGTGATTTCAATTTTCCTTCCCTGTACTGTTAATTAGGGGACCCTCTAATCAGTACCATTATCACAGTGGTATTCATGTTTAGGAAAGCTGCTAAACAAACGCTTGCAAAATTGCTAAATGGCTAATTAATGTCTGTTAATTAAGAAAATTGCTCATGGTAACAAACCATGCCATTGCTGGCAGCAGCTAGAAGGCGAACACTTGTTGAAATTAGTAACGAGGCAGGTAGAGAACATCTGCTCCGGCGCCGGTCCTGGAGCCTGCCATCTCTTCCCATCACCTACTGACAGAGCTCCTGTGCTTTCTCTACCAATTACACTTCCTTTGACTCCAAAAATACCTTTTTTTTTTTCTTTTTTCTTTTTTTTTTTCCCCCCTTTTCCTCACGTTAACACGCACCGGTATATTTCTTGCACCGAGCTCGCGGTTTTTCCAAGCAAATTTTCATTTCGTGCTTTTAAGGGAAATTTAATTTAAAAAAAAATAAAAAATTAAAGTGGGCGTTGAAGCCCAAAATGTCAGCAACTGCTGCATTGCAGCCTTAAACCTGCACCAACTAATCTCTCCTTTTTTCCCCTAGACATCCTTTCTTTGCTTGCAGGCCATTTTACTCGCATCCTTAGGGAATCCACCTCGAGGAAGGATGTTGCATCCCTTCAGTGTGGCGGTGCAGCCCCGGCTGTGCCTGCCAAACGCTGCCCAAGCGTGAGCTGGGACGTGCTCCTCGTCCTCCATGCTTGCTCCAGCCCCTCCAGTGAACCACGGTCAAAACACAAACCCAGAGGTGTTTCTAACCTTTGGGATGAGAGAGGAAAAAAAAAAAAATTTTTATTTTTTAGATTTTTTTATTTTAGATTTTTTTTTTTCCTTTTTTTTGGTTTGGGGGTGGTTTTTCTATTTCCCCCCAACCTTTCTGGTCCTCTCCTGCATATTTTTTTTACCTCGTTGCACGCCCCTGCGAAGTGTTTCCCTGTGTGTTTATCATTGCAGACTTGGTTGAACCACTGGACCGTTTACTCTCAATGTGGCCACTGTATTTTGACAGATGTTCTGATTTTGAATATATACTTTTTTTTGCCTATATCATTAGTCACTGTTCAGCTGCAAATGAATAGAAACTCAATTTAAAAAAAAAAAAGAAAAAAAAAATTGATTTAAAACCGGGAGAACTGACTCCCCAACTAAACAGGTCCACCCGTGAATCCTTTTTTTAGCTCTTTCTGCGCTTTCATGTGCTAATCTATAACCTCCTTCTACTGTCTGACCTCACAGGGACCGCCTGGGTCACAGCCCTCGCCACACGCACAGCCTCCACCCCACAATCCTAACAGCATGATGGGACCCCACAGTCAGGTAAAGACACTAGTGATGGGTAGGGCTGTGAACTGGGACGTGCGCTCGATTTACTTCTTTTTTCCCCCTCTGTAAGCATGCTGGGCAGCGGGTACCCGCTCCCCGGGGAGCATCCCCCCGGGCACCCCAGCTCTGAAGCAAAATGTTGGTTTTTTTCCCCCCCCTTTTTTTTTTTTTTTTTTTTTTTTTTTTGTTTTTTTTTTTTTTTTTTTTTTTTTTTTTTTTTTTGTGTTTTTTGGATATGCAGTTGTCAATGGACTGAGAAGTCAATCGTGGGTATCAGACTGTTTTACCTTCCCAAGGTAGCCTGAGAAATTTAACTTGATGTGGGTTTTTAAGCTTCTGTTAGTAGCAGCAGTTGTAAAAAGAAGTAATGTTAAGACTTTCTTCTTTTTTTTTTTTTTTTTTTTCAGTACTTAGCACTGGGGTTTTTTCTGTGTGCGTGTCTGTATGTGCTTATTTGCCACTTTTTTTTTTAATATATCTCTATATATTTAAACTTGAGCATTATCTAACACTCAGGGTTTCCCATGCACTAATTTTAACAGCCTCACCTAGTATTGCCGATGCCAAACACGCTCTCAAACAATAAACCTACAGAGAAAATGTCTAAAAAAAACGGACTCCAGACACCTTTCTCTCTTTTTTTTTTCCCCCCCTTTTGAAGCATAACTTTTTTAAAAAGGATGTCTCCAGAAAAAAAAAAATACCAAAAAATACCAAAAGCAGTATTATTTATATACCAAAAAATACCAAAAGCTAAGCAGCGTGCGTGGGGAGCGTGCTGCCTCCCCACAGCTCAGCCCTGACCCCCTTTTGTGTCCCCACAGCCGTTCATGTCGCCGCGCTACGCCGGAGGTCCCCGGCCCCCCATCAGGATGGGCAACCAGGTACTGGGATCCTGGATTTCCTAGGCATAGCTGTTATTTGGGAAGGGGGATGAGGCCCAGGTGTCCTGCAGATGCTCCTTGGGTTTGGGTGGCAAGCATCACCTCCTTGGTCACCCTCCTTTCTCCTAGTGCTGGACATCAGGTGTCACTTAACAATGAGAGTTTAATTTTATTTTGAGGTTTGGGCCCATCCAGGGTGGAAAGAGCAGTGGGGAATGTGCTGCTTTCCAGCTGTGGTGTTCCCAGCAGGGCTGTGCCATGCTGTGTGCTTGCTGCCCGGCTGGATTTTCCCTGCAATCACAGAAAATTAAAGTGATGGAGATAATCCCGCTGCTGGGTTGACCGAGCGTTTAGATCAGCAGCGGGGTCAGGCAGGGCAGGTCACTGCTGAATTTTTTGGGTTGGGTTTATCCTCTTATCCCAGCTTATACAAGGGCAGTTTGTTTCTGGCCTTGCAGACAGAGGCTTCCACCCCACGCCCTGCCTGGACGCATGCGTGGCCTTTGGATAGGGAATTCATCTCCTTGCCAATGATGCCATGCAGATCTTTAGGGTAATGACCAAGCCAGAGGTTATTTATCTGAAAGGAAAATGAAGGGAAATTAAAGGAAACCTGTAATACCTTGGAGCAGCAAAGGTTCAAAAATTACCTTGGGAGCTTGTTTTTTTGGCTGTCAGCGTTATTTTTCTCTAGGTCTAATTAGCAGAAAGAGCAGGATAGTCAGGAAGTTGGATGTACCAGCTTGCTCTGGGTTTATGCTTACTGGATTTGAGACTTGAATCTTTGCATCTTGCTAACTGATGCTGAGAGAGCTGAGATGTAGCTGAGAAAAACCCAGAAGAGGCTGATGGAGGACCCCCATACCTGGATGGCTGGTAGAGCCTTCCACCCAGGGCACTGATGGATGATCTAATGAGGTATTAATTCACTGCACCTCCTCATGGGTCAGTTTTGACAGGACCCCTTCCTGCAGTGGTTCTCAGCTCATCCCAAGCTCTGCTGGAGGTGAGCACAGTGAGCTGGGCAGGCAGGAGAGGCAGGGGGCACTGGTTTGAGGAGGCTGTTCCCACATCAGGATCAAGCGTCCAGGAGTGGGTAAAGTTAATTAGAAGGATTTCATTTTTTTCCCCCAAACACCACATATAAAACACATGTTTGTACCTAGGCAGAGCTCAGTGAGGTTATGGTCACACCCTGAGGGACAACAGGAATAAATAGGCAGACAGGAAGGTCAGGCAGCAGAAGTGTAAATACCCACCTCTGCAACCCTCTTGGTTTATCCCTCCTGTTGCCAGCTTCCAGCCTGCAAAAAACTTGGAATTGAGCTGATTCTTCCTCAGCACAGCCATGTACAGCCCTGCCTGTGCTGTGCTCCAGCACTGGGATCCTCAGAGTCAGCATCCAAGTAAAAGGCAGCTCCATAGCAAAGCTGTTTACAGTTTGCTTCCCTCAGGCAGACAATATCTGCATTTTTTTTCACCTTTATCTGTTTGGAGTAGCTTTTGAAGCTTAAATACCAGCATTGCCCGAGTGGAATGTGAGTTTGGGGAGGGGGAGCATCCGCCTTCCTCTCAGCCTGTGTGGGGATGGGTCCCAGCCTTGCTCTGCTGCACATGGAGCATCTCCCCACCACAGCCCAAGACTCGCTGCCTGGTTTGGCCCTGGTGCTGTGTCTTACCAGGGTGCCATGCTGCTGGTCACCTTTCCCTGCTGGATTTGACACCACAGCCCCGCTCAGCCTGGGTTTTCCCCTGCTTTCCTAAAATACTAAATACTACAGCATTTGGCCTGGGGGGAGGGGGGAACGCCTTGTTTGGGGTTTAGAAGGGATTTGCAGAAGGATGAGGGAGGCAAACACCTGGAGGCTGTAGCAGTGGGATGTGGGATGCAGGGGGATGCAGGATTTGTTTTTTTAATCTCGCTCCCTTGCTTTCACAGCCCCCGGGCGCTGTTCCCGGTACACAGCCATTGCTGCCCAATTCGATGGATCCCACGCGACAGCAAGGTAAAGCCAGCAGAGGAGGGCCAGGCACTGGTGTTCCTAATTAGCTGTTGCTGTGTAACACCCCTGCTTTCCTCCCAACAGGGCACCCTAACATGGGCGGCCCCATGCAAAGGATGAATCCTCCACGAGGGATGGGCCCCATGGGTCCCGGTCCGCAGGTAAGCCCCGTGCCAAAGCGCATCCTACAAACCATGGGAACAACCTCCTGGGGCTCAGAGGGCTGGGAGTTCCCCTTCCCCCCACACCCTGTCCCCCCATTAGTGTTAATGCGTTTTACATTAGTCTTGCATCTGGAAATCCCTCCTTTTAACAGGAGTGAGGTCTTCAGAGCTCATTAAGGGTATTGCAGCCTCCCTCCTGCCCTTCTGTCAGAGGGGATGGCACTTAGCTCCGCGCCAGAGCAGCCTTTGAGTGCATTACACCGCCTGCCTGGGAAACAGTTACGACCCTAACTGCAGGAAAGGGAAAGGAGGCTTCCATTTGAAATTAATAAATAAAAAGAAATGGCAAAGATCCCTTTAGCAAAGGGAATAAGGCTTTCCCCCTGCGAGGTTCCCCTCCACCTGCCCCTCCTGCTGCCTGCTTGAGCTCTCTTATTTCAGGAACGGGGAGTAAACTAGAAATTAAGCAGATCTGGGTTAATATATGCTGTCGTTCCGTTGATTCACTTTATGGAGTGGCTTGTTGTTGACTCACTCCTGTTTGTTCCTTCTACGAGACTTCAAAACCAGATTACCATATTTTGGTTGGAGGTTTATCCTCTCTGCATCGTCGCCTACGTGGAGTTTGTAGCGCGAGGATCAGAGTCTGTCAGGAGACGAGCGGGTGCGCTGGAGTTTTGTTTTGTTTTTCCCCTGGAGACTGTTGAGATAAGTGAATGTTGTGTAAAGAGGGAGTTGTGTCATGTCTTTAGCACCAACCTGAGGATGTTGCTCAGGGGTGCTTGGCCATGCCCACGGGCACCCGGCTCCATCCTAGGGCAGGGGACAAAAAAAACCTGCGCGAGCATCGTTTCACAGGCCAGCCCTCCCATAGCGCTGCTGCCGTGCTTAAAATCCTCCTTTCCTGGAGGATTACACCCAAAAAGAAGGGAAAAAAAACAAAGGCATTTGCAAGCGTGGCCTGCGCCAAGGCGAGCGGCGGCGGCTTGCCCGGGGGAGGCTGCTTCCCACTTCCAGAGCTCGCCGCGAAACTTGGAAGCGCCGAGCGCGCGCTGAGCGCCGCGTGGGATGGCGGCGGCTCTGGGAGCCGGCAGGAGTTGTGAAATGTTCAGAGCTTTATTTTTGACTCCACCATTCCCTGTGTATGTACATTAGGGAGGGGTTTTTTTTAAGAAGCAGCCTTTCCCTGGAGAAGCGCTGGGCTTCCCAATCTGGCACCCGCAGGCGCTGCCTCCCTGCAGCCGTCCAGGAATCGGCGCCTGCGCAGGCAACCACCAAAAATACCGACCCAGACCCAGCAGTCCCTCACACCTTGTGTGCCCAGGGCTTGTTTTCCTTTAAGATTTGCTTTGGGACCTTCCTAAACACTTCTCAAACGATTCCAGAGGGCTGCAGAACATCCAGCCAGGACATCCCTGCCTCCTGACAGCAGCTCCTTATTACACAGCAGTGATGAATCATCCCTTTCAGCTGATTGCCACTGCCTTTTTCCCTCTAAGAGTCCCATTTGTAGCTCTGCAGAAGCCAGGACAGGGTTTGCCAGCGCCAATATGAAGAGGGTTTGTAGCTCTCTGGGTTTTGGTGGTGCCTTTCCCAGGTCGCTCGGCACAGCTGCGTTCCCTCCTCTCCCTCCCTGAGCATCTTTCAGCTGGCTTCATTTTCCAGCCTTTCAGCTCCAATTAAAAATGCTGAGCCCCCCTCCCCACTTTTTTTTTTTTTAAATTTAAACAAGGGGCTTGATGCTGCTATTCAGTGTAAATGGCTGAAATTTTGATCAATTAAGGACTTGCTGGTAATTTGTTTGGGGAAAACCCTTTTCTGCCTCTTCAAAACAAACTTTGGTGATGCCCTCAGCAATGCACCATGCACTGGTGCATCCATAAATCCAGGTAAAAAATTGACAGCACTAACGTATTGTACTTAAAATCCAGTTTGGAGCACTCCAAGGGGCTGTGGTGTGGGAGGTGGCCAGCCATCACTCCTCCTGCTGTAGCAGGTTTTTTTCTTTAAATGGCAGAAACACAGTCCAAAAAGATGCATTACAGAAGAGATGGGGGTGGGAGGGGAAGAGCGGCAACGCGACCTAAATCTGGCTGCACGTCGCCTGGAGGGCACATGGAGCAAAGCACAGACCAAATGGAGCGCAGCATTCGGGGGATTCCTCTTCCTCCACTGCCTTGGGCTTGGCTTTGTACTAGAGCTGGTTTTAGGAGATGAGGGATGCAGATCTGAGGCTCCCAGTCCCAGCTGGAGGCTAAGCCAGGGAGGAATAAGGCAGGAGAGGAGGCCCAGGGGGCTGCCTGCCCTCGCCCGCTCCCCGCGGCTGCAGATCCGCTCCGGGGGATGGAGCAGAGAGCTGGGGAGCAACAGAAAAACAAGCCTGGCTTGGTATTCCCTACTCCAGCAGTCATCCAGGGAGCAAGGAGTGCTCCATCTCGGGGGGAGCTCATGCAGCCTTTCCTCATCCTAACGCTGCAACCGGAACCTTCCAAGTGGTGCCTTTTCTCCTCCTCCTGCCCCTGTTTTCTCCTGCACAAAGGGAGAAATCCAAAAGGCTGTTGCTGGCGCTGGGGGCTGTGAACAGAATTGTCTTGTGGAGCTGGGAGGGGGATGTTTTCCCTCCACAGAGAGAAGGGAGGGGGAACTTGGGGGCTCAGCCTGGCTCCCATCCATATTCAGCTGCCTGCGTTTTTTTTATAAGCACAATTGCCTCTTATGTTCATCATCATTAATTTTTTTTTTTTTTTTTTTTTTTTAAAGCTCATTTTTCCACACAGACCCGCTTGGTTTTTTGTTTGTTTATTGGCTTTTTTCCCCTTTTCTCTTGTGTCTCTGGTGACCCTTCCCGTTACGGTAGACTGACCCTTGGTTATCGTTGCAGAACTACGGCAGCGGCATGAGACCTCCACCCAACTCCCTAGGTCCTGGCATGCCTGGAATTAACATGTAAGGCAATCCCCACGCAGGGAGGTTTCCCCACTGACTCGGGGCTGTCTGCAGAAAAACACAACATTTATTTTTTTTCCCCCTGTTTAATTTTGTCCCCAGGGGGCCGGGCGCCGGTAGACCGTGGCCGAACCCCAGCAGTGCTAACTCAGTGAGTATCTTGGAGTTGGTTGGGAAGTGTCCTGCAAATGGGATCATTCCCCATCAGCTGAGCCCTGCTAATGAGAGGGGGTTCCCCAGCCTCTCACTTAGGCTGCTGGGACTCCCATCCTGGCCAGGCTGAGGGGGCACTGGGGGTCTTAGCTGTGCCCTGATGGGATCCAGCCCATGGCTGAACCTGTCTCTCTCACCCCTACAGATCCCATACTCTTCTTCATCGCCTGGTACATACGTGGTGAGTCCTCCTGCCCCAACTGTCTGTCCTTCCATCAGGAGTTCATGTGGTTTTGGGGGGAATCAGTGCCATGGGAGGTGACTCAGCTGTGTTTGGGGGTTGAGGGTTGGGGGTGGTGTTTGAAAACAGGAAAAGGTGGGCAATGCTTATGTTTGCACATCTTTCCACAGGGTCCGCCCGGCGGCGGTGGCCCTCCAGGGACACCCATCATGCCCAGTCCTGCAGGTACGAGCCCCCTGAGACCTCTCTCTCTCCAGGGCCATCCCTGCCCTATTGTTAATGACCAATTTTTATGCCTTTTGGCTTTCTGGGAAGCGGGTGGCATGGGCTTCTTGACTTCGGGATTGCATTTGGGGATGTTCCTACATCCCCCTGTTTTGGGGATTCAGATGCTGTGGGGCTCAGGAAGGTGAGGAATTACCTCCCCACCCTTCCCAGCCAGGAGTTGAATTATTTTTCACAGTTGAATTTCTGTGATTAAAAACTTTGTGGATCTTCATTAAATACAAATTAGCCAGAAAATGGTGGTAGTTAGAGGGAATTTTGGGTGATAAAATACAAAAGAATGAGTTCAAGTGGCATGAGTTTGTTTTAATTAAGAAATGAATTAATCACCCAACTTACTGGGCTTCACTGTTCCACAGATTCAACAAATTCAAGTGACAACATCTACACAATGATTAATCCAGTACCGCCCGCAGGCAGTCGATCGAATGTAAGTCTGCTTTCTAATAATTTACATATCAGATACCATAACAAATCATAATTAACTTCATCAGTTGAGAGTAAAGCAGTTTAATTGATTTCAGCCATTTGTTACAAAACAGAAATAAAACAAACCATCAAAAAGCGATTAACTCTTGGGCGACTTTGTTAATTTTTTATGGTTATTAAGAGAGCGGCAGTCCTGCTGCTCTGGCCGAGGTGCTGGGTTTTGTGGGATATGGGCAACCTTAAATCCTGTGGGATGCTGGTTGGAATGCTGTGCTGCAGCTCTGGGTCTGCCATCCAACCACATTTTCTAGCTGAGCCCACAGGACCATAACACCCGCAACCTCGAGGGGTGATGCAGCCCCAGGTTGTGCCAGGGAATGTTTAGATTGGATATTCAGAAAACTTCTTTCCATGGAAGGGGTTGCCAAGCATTGGAATGTGCTGCCCAGGGCAGTGGTAGAGTCACCATCCCTAGAAGTGTCCAAGAAATGCATGGATCTGGCACTTCAGAGTATGGTTTAGCTGTAGTGCTGAGTTGACTGTTGGACTTGGTGATCTCAAAGGACTTTTTCAACCTCAACAATTCAGTTATTCTACGATACCTCCCCCCCTTGCCCTGCTGCAGAGAGATGGCAGGGGCAGGGACAGTGCTCAGGAGCCACCGTGGCAGCTGCTTGGGGTTGTTCTGTGGCTGATTTTTGGTTTTGTCACCTTTTTCTTGTGCAGTTCCCGATGGGCCCCGGCTCTGACGGCCCCATGGGCGGTATGGGTGGCATGGAGCCCCATCACATGAACGGATCGTTAGGTGAGCCATGACGGTCCTTCATTCCCTGGGGACACTGGCAGAGCATCCCAGTGCCTGCTCCCATCCTGGGGTCAGCCCCCAGATCACACCAGTGCTCGAAGCAGAGCCTTTGGGTGGAAATCAGCAGGGCTGTGGGGGACACGGAGCCATGGCTGCAGGCCCAGTAAGGCTCTTCTCCTTTTTCTCCCCTCTGCAGGGTCAGGAGACATAGATGGACTTCCAAAAGTAAGTGGGGTTGGTTGCAGGGTGGGTGTGTGGGCTCTCCCCTTTCCACTGGGGTGCTGCTGTCACCCTGATGGATGGGGACACGGGGAATGTGACTGGGGTGGGCAGGGCTGGGTCCTGCCCCACGGCATTGTCCTGCCCCCGTGGCGTTTCGGGGGGATGTGGGGACCTGCTCACCACCTCCCCTCCTGTCTCCCACAGAATTCTCCAAACAACATAAGTGGCATTAGCAATCCCCCGGGCACTCCAAGAGACGACGGGGAGCTGGGAGGCAACTTTCTCCATTCCTTCCAAAATGACAATGTGAGTGAGTGCCTGCCCGGGGATGGGGGGACGGTCCCCGAGGTGCCCAGCACTGGTGTGGGTGGGCTTGGCACAGTGGCTGCCTTTTGGACTTGGGTTGTGCCCTGTGCTCCAGGACAGAAAAGTGGGCAGGGGGAAATAAAACAGTGGGTGGAAGCTTGGGGTCTGTGGTGGGATGGGCGTGCACAGGTGGAGAGGAGCTGGTGCAGAGGTGGCTGTGCTGGCCTGGCCGATTTGAGACTCTGTGGGTGGCTGCAGACATCCCTCCTCTTCCTCCCTCTGTTAGCAGCATATACACATGTGCATGTTAATTATTTGTTTTAAATTGCATCTCACCCCATACTGTTCTGCTGATTTTCTTCCCGGAAAAGCAAGTTACAGCGCAGATTAGGCCCTGATAAATGGGAGTCTCCAGCATATCCTCTCTTCCTGGTTTATTAGATCCAATTAGGTTGCTGTGTAGTTGCCATCAGCCTCCTTTTGCATCCCTCTCTTGGATGTCCAAGGGTCTGACCCGCCTGGTTTCTCACCGTGGCTCTGTCTCTCTTGCAGTATTCCCCCAGCATGACGATGAGTGTGTGATTTCCCTCCCCCTCCTCCTCTCCAGGATCAAGAGAGTCAGCTGCCGTTCGGAGGATCTCAACGAATTATGCAAGAAGAAGAAGAAGAAGAAGCTAGGTGTATGGGCAGGGACACGCGTGGCGGGGGCCAAAACCCCAGGTTTAGTTTCATGCAATAAAAAGGCTGAACTTTTTATTCCATAAAACATGAAGGACAAAACTTAAAATATTTCAAGACATGACAAGACCCTTCTTTGTGCAGAAGGGTTTATATATGTACATGACACTTCTTTTTGGAAACAAACGGAAGCCTCTAGCACCCAACTCCGATCTCTTTGCTTTGTTCTTTTAAATAAAGACAGAAACCGAACCTGTTGTATGTTTGTGCCGTGCGACACCAGGAAGCTAGTCTAGATATAAAATCATGTTGTCTCTGTTGTAGTCATTTTTTTAAATAAACTGGACAGTTTACAATGGTGGTTTTCGTTCAGAAGGCCTGTTTTTCTTTTTTTTTTTTTTTTTTTTTTTTTCTTTTCTTTTTTTTTCCCTTGTATTTTTTGGG